>NW_027218572.1:0-14299 GCF_027580195.1 Bos mutus
AATCAAACAGTCAGCAGGCAATAATCATGGAACTCAGCTGTGAGGAATCATGCTGCTCAGCTGGCAATAATCAAGCAGCTGAGCAGGCAGGAATTCACGTGGCTGCTGGCAATGTCAAGCAGATGAGCAGACGGTAATCACGCAGCTCAGCAGGCCTGATCACGTGACTGAGCATGCACTGTTCACGTGGCTGATCATACACTGATCACATGATTGATCATGCACTGATCACTTGGATATCATGCACTGATCATGTGGCTGATCATACAGTGTTCACGTGTCTCACCATGCACTGATCACGTGGCTGATCATACTCTGCTCACGTAACTGATCATGCACTGATCACGTGGCTATCATGCACTGTTCATGTGGCTGAACATGCACTGTTCACGTGGCTGATCACACACCTGATCACGTGTCTGATCATGCACTGATCACGTGGCTGATCATGCACTGCACGCGTAACTGATCATGCATTGATTCGCGTGGCTATCATGCACTGGTCACGTGGCTGAACATGCACTGATCACGTGGCTGATCATGCACCTGATCACGGGATCATGCATCATGCATGTGATCATCGTGGCACTGATCATGCACTGATCACGTGGCTGATCATACACTGATCACGTAACTGATCATGCACACATCACGTGGCTATCATGCACTGCTCACGTGGCTGATCATGCAATGATCACGTAGCTACCATATACTGGTCACGTGACTCATCATGCACAGATCACGTAAATGATCATGCACTGTTCACGTGACTGATCATGTACTGATCACGTGGCTATCATGCCCTGCTCACGTGGCTGATCATGCAATGATCACGTAGCAACCATGTACTGGTCACGTGACTGATCATGCACTGATCACGTAATTGATCCTGCACAGATCACGTGGCTCATCATGCACTGATCACGTGGCTTATCACACATGTATCACGTGACTGATCATGCACTGATCACGTGGCTCTCATGCACTGATCACGTGGATGATCATGCATCATCTCACATGGCTGATCATGATCACGTGGCTATCATGCACTGGTCACGTGGCTGATCATGCAACTGATCACGTGGCTGATCATGCACTGATCACGCGTGGCTGATCATGCACTGATCACGTGACTGATCATGCACTGATCGTGACTGATCATGCACTGATCACGTGGCTATCATGCACTGATCACGTGGCTGATCATGCACTGATCACGTGGCTGATCATGCACTGATCACGTGGCTGATCATGCACTGATCACGTGGCTGATCATGCACTGATCACGTGACTGATCATGCACTGATCACGTGGCTGATCATGCACTGATCACGTGGCTGATCGTGGCTGATGATCATGCACTGATCACGTGGCTGATCATGCACTGATCACGTGGCTGATCATGCACTGATCAATGACTGATCATGCACTGATCACGTGATCAATCATGAATTGATCACGTGGCTGATCATGCACTGATCACGTGACTGATCATGCACTGATCACGTGGCTGATCATGCACTGATCACGTGACTGATCATGCACTGATCACGTGGCTGATCATGCACTGATCACGTGGCTGATCATGCACTGATCACGTGGCTGATCATGCACTGATCACGTGGCTGATCATGCACTGATCACGTGACTGATCATGCACTGATCACGTGGCTGATCATGCACTGATCACGTGGCTGATCATGCACTGATCACGTGACTGATCATGCACTGATCACACGTGACTGATCATGCACTGATCACGTGACTGATCATGCACTGATCACATGGCTGATCCACTGATGCGTGACTGATCATGCACTGATCTGATCATGACTCATGCACTGATCACGTGGCTGATCATGCACATGATCACGTGGCTGATCATGCACTGATCACGTGGCTGATCATGCACTGATCACGTGGCTATCATGCAATGATCACGTGGCTATCATGCACTGATCACGTGGCTGATCATGCACTGATCACGTGGCTGATCATGCACTGATCACGTGACTGATCATGCACTGATCACGTGGCTGATCATGCACTGATCACGTGGCTGATCATGCACTGATCACGTGGCTGATCATGCATGATCACTGATCACGTGACTGATCATGCACTGATCACGTGGCTGATCATGCACTGATCACGTGGCTGATCATGCACTGATCACGTGGCTATCATGCACTCCTCACGTGGCTGATCATGCAATGATCACGCAGCTACCATGTACTGGTCACATGCCTGATCATGCACTGATCACGTGACTGATCATGCACTGATCACTTGGCTATCATGCACTACTTACGTGGCCGATCATGCAATGATCACGTAGCTACCATGTACTGGTCACGTGACTGATCATGCACTGATCACGTAATTGATCATGCACTGATCACGTGGCTGATCATGCACTGATCACGTGGCTGATCATGCACTGAACACGTGGCTATCATGCACTCCTCACGTGGCTGATCATGCAATGATCACGCAGCTACCATGTACTGGTCACATGCCTGATCATGCACTGATCACGTGACTGATCATGCACTGATCACTTGGCTATCATGCACTACTTATGTGGCCGATCATGCAATGATCATATAGCTACCATGTACCGGTCACGTGACTGATCATACACCCATCAGGTGACTGATCATGCACTGATCACGTGGCTATCATGCACTGTTCACGTGGCTGATCATCCACTGATCACCTGCCTGGTCATGCACAGATCACGTGACTAATCATGAACTGATCACGTAGCTATCATGCACTGATCACCCTGCTGATCATGCACTGATCACGTGGCTATCATGCAATGATCAGTTGGCTATCATGCACTGATCACTTGGCTGATCATGCACTGATACCGTGACTGAGCATGGACTGATCACATGACTATCATGTAGTGATCACGTGACTTAATGGTGCTGATCATGCGCTGATCATGTTTGCTATCATACACTGATCATGTGCCTCTGGAGGCAATAAACAAAGAGCTGAGTAGGCACGAATCAAACAGTCAGCAGGCAATAATCATGGAACTCAGCTGTGAGGAATCATGCTGCTCAGCTGGCAATAATCAAGCAGCTGAGCTCAGGCAGGAATTCACGTGCACAGCTGGCAATTGTCAAGCAGATGAGCAGACAGTAATCACGCAGCTCAGCATGGCCTGATCACGTGACTGAGCATGCACTGTTCACGTGGCTGATCATACACTGATCACGTGATTGATCATGCACTGATCACGTGGATATCATGCACTGATCACGTGGCTGATCATGCACTGACAGTGATCACGTGTCTCACCATGCACTGATCACGTGGCTGATCATGCACTGATCACGTGGCTCTGATCATGCACTGATCACGTAGCTGATCATGCACTGATCACGTGACTGATCATGCACAGATCACGTAAATGATCATGCACTGATCACGTGACTGATCATGCACTGATCACGTGACTGATCATGCACTGATCACGTGGCTATCATCCACTGGTCACGTGGCTGATCATGCACTGTTCACGTGGCTGATCATACACTGATCACATGATTGATCATGCACTGATCACTTGGATATCATGCACTGATCACGTGGCTGATCATACAGTGTTCACGTGTCTCACCATGCACTGATCACGTGGCTGATCATGCACTGATCACGTAACTGATCATGCACTGATCACGTGGCTATCATACACTGGTCACGTGGCTGAACATGCACTGTTCACGTGGCTGATCACACACCTGTCACGTGACTGATCATGCAGTGATCACGTGGCTGATCATGCACTGATCACGTGGCTGATCATACTCTGCTGACGTAACTGATCATGCACTGATCGCGTGGCTATCATGCACTGCTCACGTGGCTGATCATGCAATGATCACGTAGCTATCATATACTGGTCACGTGACTGATCATGCACTGATCACGTAAATGATCATGCACTGTTCACGTGACTGATCATGCGCACTGATCACGTGGCTGATGATCATCACGTGCTGATCATGCCCTGATCACGTGGCTGATCATGCACTGATCACGTGGCTGATCATGTACTGGTCACGTGACTGATCATGCACTGATCACGTGGCTGATCCTGCACTGATCACGTGGCTGATCATGCACTGATCACGTGGCTTATCATGCACTGATCACGTGACTGATCATGCACTGATCACGTGGCTCTCATGAACTGATCACGTGGCTATCATGCACTGATCGTGGCTGATCATGCAATGATCATGTAGCTGATCATGTACCGGTCACGTGACTGACCATACACTGATCAGGTGACTGATCATGCACTGATCACGTGGCTATCATGCACTGATCACGTGGCTGATCATGCACTGATCACGTCTCTATCATGCACTGATCACATGACTGCCCATGCACTGATCACGTGGATGATCATACACTGATCATGTGACAGATCATGCAGTGATCACGTGGCTGATCATGCACTGATCACGTGGCTGATCATGCTCTGATCCCGAAACTGATCATGCACTGATCACGTGGCTATCATGCACTGCTCACGTGGCTGATCATGCAATGATCACGTAGCTGATCATGTACTGGTCACGTGGTGATCATGCACCTATCACGTAATTGATCATGCACTGATCAGGTGACTTATCATGCACTGATCACGTGACTGATCATGCACTGATCACGTGACTGATCATGCACTGATCACGTGGCTATCATGCACTGATCACGTGGCTGATCATGCACTGATCACGTGCGTGATCATGCACTGATCACGTGACTGATCATGCACTGATCACGTGACTGATCATGCACTGATCACGTGGCTGATCATGCACTGATCACGTGGCTGATCATGCACTGATCACGTGACTGATCATGCACTGATCACGTGACTGATCATGCACTGATCACGTGGCTGATCATGCACTGATCACGTGGCTGATCATGCACTGATCACGTGCTGATCATGCACTGATCACGTGGCTGATCATGCACTGATCACGTGGCTGATCATACACTGATCACGTGGCTGATCATGCACTGATCACGTGGCTGATCATGCACTGATCACGTGGCTGATCATTCACTGATCACGTGGCTGATCATGCACTGATCACGTGGCTGATCATGCACTAATCACGTGACTGATCATGCACTGATCACGTGGCTGATCATGCACTGATCACGTGGCTGATCAGGCACTGATCACGTGACTGATCATGCACTGATCACGTGGCTGATCATGCACTGATCACGTGGCTGATCATGCACTGATCACGTGGCTGATCATGCACTGATCACGTGGCTGATCATGCACTGATCACGTGGCTGATCATGCACTGATCACGTGGCTGATCATGCACTGATCACGTGGCTGATCATGCACTGATCGCGTGACTGATCATGCACTGATCACGTGCTGATCATGCACTGATCACGTGGCTGATCATGCACTGATCACGTGGCTGATCATGCACTGATCACGTGGCTGATCATGCACTGATCACGTGGCTGATCATGCACTGATCACGTGGCTGATCATGCACTGATCACGTGGCTGATCATGCACTGATCACGTGACTGATCATGCACTGATCACGTGACTGATCATGCACTGATCACGTGGCTGATCATGCACTGATCACGTGGCTCATGCACACTGATCACGTGGCTGATCATGCACTGATCACGTGACTGATCATGCACACTGATCACGTGGCTGATCATGCACTGATCACGTGGCTGATCATGCACTGATCACGTGGCTGATCATGCACTGATCACGTGGCTGATCATGCACTGATCACGTGGCTGATCATGCACTGATCACGTGACTGATCATGCACTGATCACGTGGCTGATCATGCACTGATCACGTGGCTGATCATGCACTGATCACGTGGCTGATCATGCACTGATCACGTGACTGATCATGCACTGATCATCGTGTAACTGATCATGCACTGATCACGTGGCTGATCATGCACTGATCACGTGGCTGATCATGCACTGATCACGTGACTGATCATACACTGATCACGTGACTGATCATGCACTGATCACGTGGCTGATCATGCACTGATCACGTGGCTGATCATGCACTGATCACGTGGCTGATCATGCACTGATCACGTGACTGATCATGCACTGATCACGTGGCTGATCATGCACTGATCACGTGGCTGATCATGCACTGATCACGTGGCTGATCATGCACTGATCACGTGACTGATCATGCACTGATCACGTGGCTGATCATGCACTGATCACGTGGCTGATCATGCACTGATCACGTGGCTGATCATGCACACTGATCACGTGGCTGATCATGCACTGATCACGTGACTGATCATGCACTGATCACGTGACTGATCATGCACTGATCACGTGGCTGATCATGCACTGATCACGTGACTGATCATGCACTGATCACGTGGCTGATCATGCACTGATCACGTGGCTGATCATCACTGCACACTGATCTGTGACTGATCATGCACTGATCACGTGGCTGATCATGCACTGATCACGTGGCTGATCATGCACTGATCACGTGGCTGATCATGCACTGATCACGTGGCTGATCATGCACTGATCACGTGGCTGATCATGCACTGATCACGTGGCTGATCATGCACTGATCACGTGACTGATCATGCACTGATCACGTGGCTGATCATGCACTGATCACGTGGCTGATCATGCACTGATCACGTGACTGATCATGCACTGATCACGTGGCTGATCATGCACTGATCACGTGGCTGATCATGCACTGATCACGTGGCTGATCATGCACTGATCACGTGGCTGATCATGCACTGATCACGTGGCTGATCATGCACTGATCACGTGGCTGATCATGCACTGATCACGTGGCTGATCATGCACTGATCACGTGGCTGATCATGCACTGATCACGTGGCTGATCATGCACTGATCACGTGACTGATCATGCACTGATCACGTGGCTGATCATGCACTGATCACGTGGCTGATCATGCACTGATCACGTGGCTGATCATGCACTGATCACGTGGCTGATCATGCACTGATCACGTGGCTGATCATGCACTGATCACGTGACTGCTGATCATGCACTGATCACGTGGCTGATCATGCACTGATCACGTGGCTGATCATGCACTGATCACGTGGCTGATCATGCACTGATCACGTGGCTGATCATGCACTGATCACGTGGCTGATCATGCACTGATCACGTGGCTGATCATGCACTGATCGTGTGGCTGATCATGCACTGATCACGTGACTGATCATGCACTGATCACGTGGCTGATCATGCACTGATCACGTGGCTGATCATGCACTGATCACGTGGCTGATCATGCACTGATCACGTGGCTGATCATGCACTGATCACGTGACTGATCATGCACTGATCACGTGGCTGATCATGCACTGATCACGTGGCTGATCATGCACTGATCACGTGGCTGATCATGCACTGATCACGTGGCTGATCATGCACTGATCACGTGGCTGATCATGCACTGATCACGTGACTGATCATGCACTGATCACGTGGCTGATCATGCACTGATCACGTGGCTGATCATGCACTGATCACGTGGCTGATCATGCACTGATCACGTGGCTGATCATGCACTGATCACGTGGCTGATCATGCACTGATCACGTGGCTGATCATGCACTGATCACGTGGCTGATCATGCACTGATCACGTGACTGATCATGCACTGATCGTGGCTGATCATGCACTGATCACGTGGCTGATCATGCACTGATCACGTGGCTGATCATGCACTGATCACGTGGCTGATCATGCACTGATCACGTGGCTGATCATGCACTGATCACGTGGCTGATCATGCACTGATCACGTGGCTGATCATGCACTGATCACGTGGCTGATCATGCACTGATCACGTGGCTGATCATGCACTGATCACGTGGCTGATCATGCACTGATCACGTGACTGATCATGCACTGATCACGTGGCTGATCATGCACTGATCACGTGGCTGATCATGCACTGATCACGTGACTGATCATGCACTGATCACGTGGCTGATCATGCACTGATCACGTGGCTGATCATGCACTGATCACGTGGCTGATCATGCACTGATCACGTGACTGATCATGCACTGATCACGTGGCTGATCATGCACTGATCACGTGGCTGATCATGCACTGATCACGTGACTGATCATGCACTGATCACGTGGCTGATCATGCACTGATCACGTGGCTGATCATGCACTGATCACGTGGCTGATCATGCACTGATCACGTGGCTGATCATGCACTGATCACGTGTAGCTGATCATGCACTGATCACGTGACTGATCATCACTGATCACTGATCTGATCATGCACTGATCACGTGGCTGATCATGCACTGATCACGTGGCTGATCATGCACTGATCACGTGACTGATCATGCACTGATCACGTGGCTGATCATGCACTGATCACGTGGCTGATCATGCACTGATCACGTGGCTGATCATGCACTGATCACGTGGCTGATCATGCACTGATCACGTGGCTGATCATGCACTGATCACGTGACTGATCATGCACTGATCACGTGGCTGATCATGCACTGATCACGTGGCTGATCATGCACTGATCACGTGACTGATCATGCACTGATCACGTGACTGATCATGCACTGATCACGTGACTGATCATGCACTGATCACGTGACTGATCATGCACTGATCACGTGGCTGATCATGCACTGATCACGTGACTGATCATGCACTGATCACGTGACTGATCATGCACTGATCACGTGGCTGATCATGCACTGATCACGTGGCTGATCATGCACTGATCACGTGGCTGATCATGCTGATCACGTGGCTGATCATGCACTGATCACGTGGCTGATCATGCACTGATCACGTGGCTGATCATGCACTGATCACGTGGCTGATCATGCACTGATCACGTCACGTGACTGATCATGCACTGATCACGTGGCTGATCATGCACTGATCACGTGGCTGATCATGCACTGATCACGTGGCTGATCATGCACTGATCACGTGGCTGATCATGCACTGATCACGTGGCTGATCATGCACTGATCACATGGCTGATCATGCACTGATCACGTGACTGATCATGCACTGATCACGTACACTGATCATGCACTGATCACGTGGCTGATCATGCACTGATCACGTGGCTGATCATGCACTGATCACGTGACTGATCATACACTGATCGTGACTGATGACTGACGTGATCATGCACTGATCACGTGGCTGATCATGCACTGATCACGTGGCTGATCATGCACTGATCACCTGCCTGATCATACACTGATCACGTGCCTGATCATGCACTGATCACGTGACTAATCATGAACTGATCACGTGGCTATCATGCACTGATCACCTGGCTGATCATGCACTGATCACGTGGCTGATCATGCACTGATCACGTGGCTATCATGCACTGATCACGTGGCTGATCATGCACTGATACCGTGACTGAGCATGGACTGATCACATGACTATCATGCAGTGATCACGTGACTTAATGGTGGTGATCATGATCGCTGATCATGTTTGGTATCATACACTGATCATGTGCCTCGGAGGTAATAAACAAAGAGCTGAGTAGGCACGAATCAAACAGTCAGCAGGCAATAATCATGGAACTCAGCTGTGAGTGAATCATGCTGCTCAGCTGGCAATAATCAAGCAGCTGAGCAGGCAGGAATTACACTGATCACAGCTGGCTGATTGTCAAGCAGATGAGCAGACAGTAATCACGCAGCTCAGCAGGCCCTGATCACGTGACTGAGCATGCACTGTTCACGTGGCTGATCATACACTGATCACGTGATTGATCATGCACTGATACGTGGATATCATGCACTGATCACGTGGCTGATCATACAATGTTCACGTGTCTGACCATGCACTGATCGTGGCGTGGCTGATCATCACACTGCTCATCGTGCACTGATCATGCACTGATCACGTGGCTATCATACACTGATCACGTGGCTGAACATGCACTGTTCACGTGGCTGATCATGCACCTGATCACGTGGCTGATCATGCAGTGATCACGTGGCTGATCATGCACTGATCACGTGTCTGATCATACTCTGATCACGTGTCTGATCATGCACTGATCGTGATCACGTGGCTATCATGCACTGCTCACGTGGCTCGTCATGCAATGATCGCGTAGCTGACCATATACTGGTCACGTGACTGATTATGCACTGATCACGTAAACTGATCATGCACTGATCACGTGACTGATCATGCACTGATCACGTGGCTGATCATGCACTGATCACGTGGCTATCATGCTCTGCTCACGTGGCTGATCATGCAATGATCACGTAGCAACCATGTACTGGTCACGTGACTGATCATGCACTGATCACGTAATTGATCCTGAACAGATCACGTGGCTCATCATGCACTGATCACGTGGCTGATCACACATGTATCACGTGACTGATCATGCACTGATCACGTGGCTCTCATGCACTGATCACGTGGCTCTCATGCACTGATCACGTGGATATGATGCACTGATCACGTGGCTATCATGCACTGATATCATGCACTGATCACGTGGCTGATCACACACGTATCACATGACTGATCATGCCCTGATCACGTGACTATCATGCACTGATCACGTGGCTATCATGCACTGATCACGTGGCTGATCATGCAATGATCACGTAGCTACCATGTACTGGTCACGTGACTGATCATGCACTGATCACGTAATTATTCCTGCACTGATCACGTGGCTCATCACGCACTGATCACTTGGCTGATCATGCACTGATCACGTGGCTCATCATGCACTGATCACGTGGATGATCATACACTGATCACGTGACTGATCATGCACTGATCACGTGGCTATCATGCACTGCTCACGTGGCTGATCCTGCAATGATCACGCAGCTGCGATGTACTAGTCACATGACTGATCATGTACAGATCACGTGACTAATCAGGAAGTGATCACGTGGCTATCCTGCACTGATCACGTGGATATCATGCACTGATCACGTGGCTGATCACACACGTATCACGTGACTGATCATGCAATGATCACGTGACTGACCATGCACTGATCACGTGACTGATCATCCACTGAACAGTTGGCTATCATGCACTGATTACTTGGCTGATCATACACTGATCACGTGACTGATAATGCACTGATCATCTGGCTATCATGCACTCATTACCTGGCTATCGTGCACTGATCACGTGGTTGATCATACACTGATCACGAGACTGATCATGCACTGATCACGTCTATATCATGCACTGATCACAAGACTGCCCATGCACTGATCACGTGGATGATCATACACTGATCATGTGACAGATCATGCCATGATCACGTGGCTATCATGCACTGATCAAGTGGCTGATCATACTCTGCTCCCGAAACTGATCATGCACTGCTCACGTGGCTATCATGCACTGCTCACGTGGCTGATCATGCAATGATCACGTAGCTACCATGTACTGGTCACATGAGTGATCATGCACCTATCACGTAATTGATCATGCACTGATCAGGTGACTTATCATGCACTGTTCACGTGGCTGATCAGGCACTGATCACGTGACTGATCATGCACTGATCTCGTGGCTATCATGCACGGCTCACGTGGCTGATCATGCTATGATCACGAGCTCCCATGTACTGGTCACGTGGTGATCATGCACTGATCACGTAATTGATCATGCACTGATCACGTGGCTGATCATGCACTGATCACGTGGCTGATCATACACTGATCACGTGACTGATCATGCACTGATCACGTGACTGATCATGCACTGATCACGTGGCTATCATGCACTGATCACGTGGCTGGTCATGCACTGATCACGTGGCTGATCATGCACTGATCACGTGGCTGATCATGCACTGATCACGTGACTGATCATGCACTGATCACGTGGCTGATCATGCACTGATCACGTGGCTATCATGCACTGATCACGTGGCTATCATGCACTGATCACGTGGCTGATCATGCACTGATCACGTGACTGACTGCACTGATCGCGTGACTGATCATGCACTACTGATCTGACGTGACTGATCATGCACTGATCACGTGACTGATCATGCACTGATCGTGGCTGATCATGCACTGATCACGTGGCTGATCATACACTGATCACGTGACTGAGCATGCACTGATCACGTCGCTATCATGCACTGATCACATGACTGATCATGCTCTGATCATGCTGACTGATCACGTGGCTGATCATGCACTGATCATGTGACAGATCATGCAGTGATGACGTGGCTATCATGCACTGATCAAGTGGCTGATCATACTCTGCTCCCGAAACTGATCATGCACTGATCACGTGGCTATCATGCACAGCTCATGTGAGTGATCATGCACTGATCACCTAATTGATCATGCACTGATCAGGTGACTTATCATGAACTGTTCACGTGACTGATCATGCACTGATCACGTGACTGATCATGCACTGATCACATGGCTGATCATGCACTGATCACGTGGCTATAATGCACTGCTCACGTGGCTGATCATGCAATGATCACGTGGCTGATCATGTACTGGTCACATGACTGATCATGCAATGATCGTGGCTGATCATGCAATGATCACGTAGCTATCATATACTGGTCACGTGACTGATCATGCACTGATCACGTGGACTGATCCTGCACTGATCACGTGGCTGATCACGCACTGATCACGTGGCTGATCACACACTGATCACGTGACTGATCATGCACAGATCACGTGACTAATCATGCAGTGATCACGTGGCTATCATGCACTGATCACGTGGATATCATCCACTGATCACGTGGCTGATCAGACATGTATCACGTCACTGATCATGCACTGATCACGTGGATATCATGCACTGATCACGTGGCTATCATGCACTGCGCACGTGGTTTATCATGCAATGATCACGTACCTGCCATATACTGGTCACATGACTGATCATGCACTGATCACGCGGCTATCATGCACTGATCACGTGGCTGATCATGCAATGATCATGTAGCAACCATATACTGGTCACGTGACTGATCATGCACTGATCACGTAATTGATCCTGCACTGATCACGTGGCTCATCATGCACTGATCACGTGACTGTTCATGCACTGATCACGTAATTGATCATGCACTGATAATGTGGCTGATCATGCACTGCTCACGTGTCTGGTCATGCAATGATCATGTAGCTACCATATAATGGTCACGTGATTCGTCATGCACAGATCACGTAAATGATCATGCACTGTTCACGTGACTGATCATGTACTGATCACGTGCCTGGTCATGCACTGATCACGTGGCTGATCATGCACTGATCACGAAGCTGATCATACACTGGTCACGTGACTGTGCATGCACTGGTCCCATGGCTGATCTGGCACTGCTCACGTGGCTGATCATGCAGTGCTCATGTAGTTACAATGTACCGATCAGGTGACTGATCATACACCCATCAGGTGACTGATCATGCACTGATCTCGTGACTGATCATGCACTGATCACGTGGCTATCATGCACTGATCACGTGGCTGATCATGCAGTGATCATATAGTTACAATGTACCGGTCAGGTGACTGATCATACACCCATCAGGTGACTGATCATGCACTGATCACCTGGCTATCATGCACTGCTCACGTGGCTGATCATGCAATGATCATATAGCAACCACATACTGGTCACGTACCTGATCATGCACTGATCACGTGGCTCATCATGCACTGATCACGTGACTGTTCACGCACTGATCACGTGGCTGATCATGCCCTGATCACGTGGCTATAATGCACTGATCACGTGGCGGATCATACACTGTTCACGTGCCTGGTCATGCACAGATCACGTGACTAATCATGAACTGATCAGCTGGCTATAATTCACTAATCACGTGGATATCATGCACTGATTACGTGCCTGTCATGCACAGATCACGTGACTAACCATGAACTGATCACGTAGGTATCATGCACTGATCACATGGCTGATCATACATTGTTCACGTGTCTGATCATGCACTGATCACGTGGCTGATCATACACTGCTCATGTAGCTGATCATGCACTGATCACGTGTCTATCATGCAGTGCTCACGTGGCTGATCCTGCAATGATCAAGTTGCTAACATGCACTGGTCACGTGACTGATCATGCAATGGTAACATAATTGATCGTACCGTCACGTGACTGATCATACACCCATCAGGTGACTGATCGCGCACTGATC
>NW_027218573.1:0-4676 GCF_027580195.1 Bos mutus
TGACCAGGCACTGATCACGAAGCAGATCATACACTGAACACGTGACTGTGCATGCACTGATCACTTGGTTGATCTTGCACTCTTCATGTGGCTGAACATGCACTGATCACGTGGCTGATCATGCACTGATCACGTGCCTGATCATGCACTGATCTGATGACACGATCATGCTGATCATGCACTGATCACGTGGCTGATCATGCAACTGATCACATGCCTGATCATACACTGATCACGTGACTGATCATGCACTGATCACGTGGCTCATCATGCACTGATCACGTGACTGATCATGCACTGATCACGTGGCTGATCATGCACTGATCACGTGGCTGATCATGCACTGATCACGTGACTGATCATGCACTGATCACATGCTGATCATGCACTGATCACGTGGCTGATCATGCACTGATCACGTGGCTGATCATGCACTGATCACGTGACTGATCATGCACTGATCACGTGGCTGATCATGCACTGATCACGTGGCTGATCATGCACTGATCACGTGACTGATCACACACTGATCACGTGCACTGATCATGCACTGATCACGTGGCTGATCATGCACTGATCTGCTGATCATGCACTGATGATCACGTGACTGATCATGCACTGATCACGTCTGCTGATCATGCACTGATCTGGCTGATGGCTGATCATGCACTGATCACGTGGCTGATCATGCACTGATCACGTGGCTGATCATGCACTGATCACGTGGCTGATCATGCACTGATCACTGATCATGCACTGATCACGTGGCTGATCATGCACTGATCACGTGGCTGATCATGCACTGATCACGTGGCTGATCATGCACTGATCACGTGGCTGATCATGCACTGATCACGTGGCTGATCATGCACTGATCACGTGCTGATCTGATCATACACTGATCATCACTGATGATGATCATGCACTGATCACGTGACTGATCATGCACTGATCACGTGGCTGATCATGCACTGATCACGTGGCTGATCATGCACTGATCACGTGACTGATCATGCACTGATCACGTGGCTGATCATGCACTGATCACATATGGCTGATCATGCACTGATCACACTGTGGCTGATCATGCACACTGATCACGTGCTGATCATGATCACTGATCATGCATGCACTGATCACGTGGCTGATCATGCACTGATCACGTGGCTGATCATGCACTGATCTGGCTGATCATGCACTGATCACGTGGCTGATCATGCACTGATGTCACATGGCTGATCATGCACTGATCACGTGACTGATCATGCACTGATCACGTGGCTGATCATGCACTGATCACGTGGCTGATCATGCTGACTGATCACGTGACTGATCATGCACTGATCACGTGGCTGATCATGCACTGATCACGTGGCTGATCATGCACTGATCACGCGTGACTGATCATGCACTGATCGTGGCTGATCATGCACTGATCACGTCACTGATCATGCACTGATCACACGCTGATCTGCACTGATGCACTGATCATCATGCTGATCATGCACTGATCACGTGGCTGATCATGCACTGATCACGTGGCTGATCATGCACTGATCACACTGCTGATCATGCACTGATCGTTGCTGATCATGCACTGATCACGTGACTGATCATGCACTCTTCACGTGCCTGATCATGCACTGATGACTTGGCTGAACATGCACTGATCACGAAGCTGATCATACACTGATCACGTGACTGTGCATGCACTGATCACCTGGCTGAACATGCAATGTTCACGTGGCAGATCATGCACTGATCACGTGGCTGATCATGCACTAATCACGTTTTGTATCATGCACTAATCACGTGGCTGATCATGCACTGATCACGTGGCTGATCATGCACATTGATCATCACTGACTGATCATGGCTGATCATGCACTGATCACGTGGCTGATCATGCACTGATCACGTGGCTGATCATGCACTGATCGCGTGCAGATCATGCACTGTTCACGAAGCTGATCATACACTGATCACGTGCCTGTGCATGCACTGATCACATGGCTGATCCTGCACTGATCACGTGGCTGATCATGCGCTGATCACGTGGCTAATCATGCACTAATCACGTTGCTTACCATGCACTGATCAGGTGGCTATCATGCACTGATCACGAAGCTTATCATACACTGATCAGGTGACTGTGCATGCACTGATCACATGGTTGATCATGCACTGATTACGTGGCTGATCATGCGCTGATCACGTGGCTAATCAAGCACTGATCACGTAGCTGTCATGCACTGATCGCGTGCTGATCATGCACTGTTCACGAAGCTGATCATACACTGATCACGTGACTGTGCATGCACTGATCACATGGCTGATCCTGCACTGATCACGTGGCTGATCATGGGCTGATCACGTGGCTGATCATGGCTAATCATGGCTGGCTGCATCATGCACTAATCACGTTGCTTACCATGCACTGATCAGGTGGCTATCATGCACTGATCACGAAGCTTATCATACACTGATCACGTGACTGTGCATGCACTGATCACATGGTTGATCATGCACTGATTACGTGGCTGATCATGCGCTGATCACGTGACTAATCAAGCACTGATCATGTAGCTGTCATGCACTGATCACATGGCTATCATGCACTGATCCCATGGCTGCTCATGCACTGATCTCGTGACTGATCATGCACTGATCACGTAGCTATCATGCACTGATCACGTGTCGGATTATACGCTGATCACGTGACTGATCATGCAGTGATCACATGCCTAATCATGCACTGATCACGTGCCTGAACATGCACTTATCACGTGAGTGATCATGCACTGATCATGAAGCTGATCATACACTGATCACGTGACTGTGCATGTGCTGCACATGGCTGATCACATGGCTGATCATGCACTGATCGCGTGGCTGATCATGCACTGATCACGTGGCTAATCATGCACTAATCATGCACTGCATCATGCACTGATCAGGTGGCTATCATGCACTGATCAGGTGGCTGATCATGCACTGATCTGCATGCACTTGATCATACACTGATCACGTAACAAATCATGCACTGATCACGTGACAAATCATGCACTGATCACGTGGCTATCATGCACTGATCACGTGTCTATCATGCACTGATCACGTGACTGCGCATGAACTGATCATGTACCTGTTCATGCACTCTTTCCGTGGCTATCATGCAATGATCAACTGGCTAATCACATTGTTCACGTAACTAATCATGCCCTGATGACGATGGCTGATCATGCACTGATCACGTGGCTGATCATACACTGATCATGTGGCTGATCATGCAGTAATCACGTTGCTTATCATGCTGATCAGGTGGCTATCATGCACTGATTTCGTGGCTGATCATGCACTGATCACGTGTCTGATCATACACTGATCACGTGGCTGATCATCTCACGAATCACGTTGCTGCACCATGCACTGATCAGGTGGCTATCATGCAGTGATCACGTGGCTGATCATCATGCACTGATCACGTGACACTGATCATGCACTGATCACGTGACAGATCATGCACTGATCACATGGCTGATCATGACTGATCATCATGATCACTGATCTGATCATGCACTGATCACGTGGCTGATCATGCACTGATCACCTGACTGTGCATGCACTGATCACATGGCTGATCATGCACTGATCACGTGTCTGATCATGCACTGATCACGTGGCTCTGATCGCACTGATGGCGTGATCTGATCGCACTGATCATCGCGTCATGCACTGATCATGCTGATCACTGATCATCGTGGCTGATCATGCACTGATCACGTGATGATCATACACTGATCACGTGACTGCGCATGCACTGATCACGTGACAGATCATGCACTGATCACGTGGCTATCATATCATGCACTGATTCGAGTCTATCATGCACTGAACACGTGGCTGATCATACACTGATCACGTGACTGCCCATGCATGCACTAATCACGTGACTGCAATGCATCTGATCATCGAGCTATCATGCATTGATCACTTGTCTATCATGAACTGAACACATGGCTGATCATACACTGATCACGTGACTACACACGCCCTGATCACGTGACTGATCATGCACTGATCACGTGGCTATCATGCACTGATCAGGTGTCTGATCATGCACTGAACACGTGGCTGATCATACACTGATCACGTGACTGCCCATGCACTAATCGTGCGTGACTGCAAATGCACTGATCACGTGCTATCATGCATTGATCACTTGTCTATCATGAACTGAACACATGGCTGATCATACACTGATCACGTGACTGCCCATGCACTAATCACGTGACTGCAAATGCACTGATCACGTAATTGTCAGGCAATGATCACGTGGCTATCATGCACTGATCACGTGGCTGATCATGCACTGCTCATGTGACTGAGCATGCACTGACCACGTAGCTATCATGCATTGATCTCTTGTCTATCATGAACTGAACACATGGCTGATCATACACTGATCACGTGACTGCACATGCCCTGATCACGTGGCTGATCATACAGTGATCACGTGGCTGATCATGCAATGATCATGAAGCTGATTATACACTGATCATGTGGCTGTGCATGCACTGATCACATGGCTGATCATGCACTTATCACGTGACTGATCATGCACTGATCACATGGCTGATCATGCACTGAAGAAGAAGCTGATCATACACTGATAA
>NW_027218574.1:0-18794 GCF_027580195.1 Bos mutus
GCTTTCACCTTCTTGAAACAACAGAAGGGAAGGTGAGAGAACTACTCCCTGGCCAGCCTTCCCTGTTCCTCCGTGCCATCCCCCTTGCTATGGGGGGATCCACCCATCAGCACTCAGTGTCCTCACTGTAAATCCTATGAAAGCCTCTTAGGATCTCCTACTTGGGCAGAATTGGAGCTGCTGCCCCAAGACCAAAGCACTCAACTCCCTGAGAACCCCTCCGCCCTTGCCCTGCAGGAAAAGAAAGCGCACCTCAGACACACTGCTCTCCCCATTACCACACAACGCACGAAGCAGGATATAGTTTGTGGGACCTCTAGTGTTCTAAAATCTTCCCTTTGATAACTGTCAGAGGCTGAGACTCTTCCATCCATTGACCTGATGACACACCACTTAAGCTAAGGCTTTATGTCCCGAAGAATCAGGAAGGATAAATGAGGGCATATTGATCTTTTCAGGGTATCTAACATTGCATGTGTTCATGACCACATTGTCCCTGAGTAGTTTTGTCTTCTTTCATACCATTCATTTATCAGCATTTTTTAAACTTTATTCCAAAACAGTTCCTTGGGACAGGGCCCCATGTGTCCAACCAGACACATTTTTTGGAGAGTTTAGAGGAAAAATGAATGAAAAGACATGATGTCTGGCTTAGGCTGGGAGAAGTGGCACCTTGTGGGCTCTGCACGAATTCAGATTGGGGGACTAGTCCTAGGAAGGTCACTTCATCAGTTTGTGAACTTGAGAAATTTGCAAGTTATCCATCCATAAATGGAGTCTGCTAAATCTGATCCTCCATGAATGCTGGAATGCATGTTCTACATATAAAGCAGTGGCATACTGATTAAGTATTGGTTTGTAATAAGTGGAAGTTATGCTTACTATGAACCCCTCAAATACCACTGTCCCATCTGAGTTTATTTTTAATCCAGGAGAGAGCAGAGAATATGCAGTGAATTAGGACAAAAGAAACAAATATTCTTAAATGAGCTAAATAAGTCAAAGTATTCTTTATTTTTACTAAAAGAAAGGTTCAAAGAAATAAGGTAAACCACAACTTAAAGACTTTTTATTCTTTTCTCCATTTTCTTTTTGATTCTCAATAGTTTCTGTGCTCTTCCTTCAGATTAGCATGAAAATCACTCTTGCAGTGCTATGTTACCTACTTTCAGATCATAAAGACAATATAGATGGCTCCTTAATTTCTTTAACATCTACCAAATCTGTACCTTTAAAACAGCAATGAATATAACAGCACTATCATTACCAAATTAATACTCTGAAGAAAAACAACCTCTTAGAAGTAAAAATATTTGAAGGAAACAAAACAAAACATATAATATGTAGAAGTTACTCATGTGAAACAGAAAGAGAAATGTGATTGAAAGAAATGTTATCAAGACACCGATGTATAGATCAGTCCTATGGACTCTGTGGGAGAGGGAGAGGGTGGGGAGATTTGGGAGAATACCATTGAAACATGTATAATATCATGTATGAAACGAGTCGCCAGTCCAGGTTCGATGCACGGTACTGGATGCTTGGGGCTGGTGCACTGGGACGACCCAGAGGGAAGGGAGGGGAGGGAGGAGGGTGGAGGGTTCAGGATGGGGAACGCGGGTATACCTGTGGTGGATTCATTTTGATATTTGGCAAAACTAATACAATATTGTAAAGTTTAAAAATAAAATAAAATTAACCAAAAAAATTAATAAATGAAAAAAAGAAAGAAATGTGATCTAATCCCCACTACCATGCACTCTTTAGAAGCTTGACTACTCTTCAAGAAAAATTCTCCTCTAATGTCATGTTATCTTGTTTGCATTGTGAACAATATATTCAGTATTTTCAGTGTGTTTTATAAATACTCTAACTTTTAAAACATTAAAACAGCTGGAAACTATGATTTATATGATTCAGATATTTGAATTCTGAAGCACAATAAACCTTATCAAAAAAAAGTAAGAACATTTTAAAATACTAAACACCTCCTTCACCTCTTTACCTTTCTAATTTAAATCATCTTTCATTAGGTATTTCTCATGTGAATACAAGAAAACATACATATTTTGTTAAAACAAACTAGACCTAAACTCGCTTATCATTTAAAACTGTAACAAGATATGGGTTTTGTTCCTCCACCCCTACTACTTTGCACTATTTAGCAGCTTGACTGCTCTCTTCCA
Organism: Bos mutus; assembly: GCF_027580195.1. Lineage (NCBI taxonomy): Eukaryota > Metazoa > Chordata > Mammalia > Artiodactyla > Bovidae > Bos > Bos mutus. The sequence goes on from NW_027218574.1 coordinate 2,187, forward strand.
AGACAAAGGGAACAAAGTGCCCTGCCCCCCTCCCTAGATGTGGGAGGAGCTGCAGGACTTGGCCCTGGAAGGGGCACTGGCCTCAGCCATGGTGGGAGCCCTGGCCACACCTCTCCACCCTGCTCTCTCCTCCTGATCTCTCAGAGCCTCGTCATAGAGGTCTGGGAAGGAACTAGGGACCCTACCGTGGAACTTGGCTAGAACCTCCAGTTCCTTCATCTTACTGGTCTCAGCACAAGCTCTCAGGCCCCACAGGAACTCCTAGCATGGAGGATCACTATTGGGCACCCGGCGGTAGTTCAGGTACTCCTTCTGCACCAGATCTTTGGTGATGAGCCTTCTGGACTCCCCAAAGATGCAGTGCCTCTTCCCAGCATAGATCCCCAACATACTGAGGAATTCCCAGATCTCCTCCATGGTGGCACGGTTACCATTCATGAAGATGACCCCCAGGAGCACCATAATGAGACCGGACTTGGGCAGCCCCCCATTATCACTCAGACAATCGTTTGCCCCGAGGTTGAGCTTGCTGATGAGGGTGTAGATATTCCTGCTACGGTCGACTTCCTTCATCTCCAGGCCAAAGACCAGCTCCATGCACTCACGGGCTGTACTGAGGATCTCAGAGAAGTGCTGCCTGTACTTCCTGCTGATGATTTTCATCAGGGCGCTCTGCGTGATGGGCTCCTTCTTGGTGTACTTCTCCAGCAGGAACTCCACGAGTATCCTGGCCTTCCTGGCCAGAGGATCTTTGCGAGTGCTCTGAGTGGCAGGGGCTTCCTGGGAGGCACCTGCACTTTCCTCCTCCGGGCCCTGGGCACCTTCATCAGATCCTGCACATGAAGGCCCTGCATCAGGAGAGCTAGGGACCATGGCTCCCTGAAGCTCCTGGTGATCACCAGCAGCAGGGGAGCTCGGGAGAGAACCCTGAGGGGCAGAAGAAGGGGAGGAGGGGCACTCCTCCTTTGGGGCTGCAGCAGCACTGGCCTGGGCCTCCTGAGTGTCCCCCCGGACCTGGCGGCATTTCCCTCGGGCATGGGATTGCTCCTGTGCCTCCGAGGCATGGTGACAGCAGGTAAGGGGCCGCAGGTGGGAGTGCGGGCAGGAAAGCAGGCAGGAAGGCACCTGGAGGAGGGACAAGGACATGCTGTGAGAACCTTCAGCAAGGAGAGTCCTCCCTGGCTTGAATGGAAGCCGCTTCTGAGGGGTCCTCAAGGCCAGTGCTCTAGGACCCACAGGGCTCCTGTTCTCCTGGTCAGCCTGTCCCCTGAGCCCGCTGAGTAGCAATGGAGAGTGAGCCATGGGGCGCTGCAGACAGTCCTCCCTGGGCATTAAAAGGGGCACCAGTGAGGGCTGGCAGATGAGGCAGGTCCTCTCAGCTGACATTCAGATTCACGATGTAAATCAGTGCGAGACACCCCCATATCCAACGCCTCCTCTCCCACACCCAGCCTGTTCCCTCTCCTGTCTGAAATTGACACTGTCAGCTTCCCAGTCACCCCAGACGAGAGGAGGGCATACTCAGACCCCCACTGAAGGGTCCCAGGACTTTCCCTTCTGGTGTCTCGCGGCTGCCCCTTCAAAACCAAGCTCAAAGCTCCCCTCTCAGACCGCCGCCCCCTTTCCCAATGTTTGGCCGGGAGGAAGCGCTGACCAGAAGGGAGGGTCCTGAGTTGCCCGTTTGTCGGGGAGGATGGTCTTCATCCTGACTCTTCCCGAACCCTGACATCCTTCTTCTACTGACCAGCTGCCAGCCTCTCAGAACAAAGTTCCCTCTTCTCCGAGTCTCCCGTGTCCGAGGTCGCAGTGAGGGAGCCCCTCAGCCTTTAGAGCTGCCCAGCGGCTGCCCGGATGATCCGCCGCCAAATTGCGGTGAGTCGGGGGTTACACATGGCTGCCGTTCTGGTGTATGGAGACCCTCAGTCCCCCTGAGGGTCCCTCCTTCACTCCACAGGGCTCGTGGCTCTCCCTCTCCTGAGCAGAGCTGGGGTCCAGCAGAGCCTGACCGAAGCATTCTTTCCCGAGACCCCCTAGAGGTTAGTGGATGGTCTTGGGGCCTAAGAGCTAGCCTGGATCCTCTGGTCTGAGTGCAGGGGTAGGGTGGCCGGAGGCTGTGCGGCCCCCTCTTTTCAGAGGGAAAAGGGATTCGAGGTACAGAGACGTGTCCCTGCACTCGTAACTCACATCACCTCCGATCTTGACACCCGATGACACTTGGGACTGCTCCCTCTGGCCACTGTCAACGGCAGTTCTCAGAGATAGCGGCACTGTCAAGGATGGCGTCGCTCCCCCAGCGTGCTTAGGAGGACATCACTTCCTGTCATGCACATCTGGGCTCCAGGAGGACAGCAGGGGTGGGACCTGGACAGGCGGGGTTTTGGGGGAGCTTCTCACAGGATTGGCACGTGGACTTTCCCTTGACTCTTAAGGGGTCCTGGGACGTCCCTGTCCTGAACTGTCAGCTGGCTCACTCCATGCCTCTCACTTGTGTCAGCACCTCCAGTGGGAAGAATTGGGGAGCCCAAGCCTAACAGCCTTCCTGGCGCCCATGAGACCCACAGCGAGGGCTCTCTTGGGCTCCCTCTTCTGTAGTAAGCAATGTTCTGTCGTTCTCCATGCTTTCCCTTAACCCCTGTAGATGGTGGGCTACGTCCCATCTCCTGACCTGAGGCCAAGGCCTCATATCGAAGATGTGAACCCCCGAGTCTCCTGGTATGAAGTGCACATATGTCTCATCTCGCCATTTCTACCCGAGGCTTCCTGGAAATGGCTGCTACAGGTAAGATGAGCTGAGAGGGAAGGATGAGAGACTATCTTCTGTGGTGTGGAACCCCTCACATCTCACTCAGAAACTTCATTCATATTGACTGCTGACAGGGCATGGAAATCCTTCCCTGTCTGGTATAAGTCCACCCCTGTCCCCAACCATGCTCATACAATTCCAGAAGAGTAAGTGAAGGGGCTCCTTAGCCTGACAGTTCTCACTGTGGGCTCTCAATCGACTGCAGGGTCATTGCTCAAAAGTTCTGAGATGAAATTCTGTCGTTTTGTACAATTACTGTGATACTAACTTTTCTCTTTTAGTCCCTGGGTGATAGTCTATTATGGTGATCATTTAAAAGGGCCAGTTCTCATCCACTAGCATCCCCTGGTGGCGCAGACAGTAAAGAATCCGCCTGCGGTATGGGAGACCTGGGTTCAATCCGTGGGTTGAGAAGACCCCCTGGAGGAGGACACGGCAACCCACTCTAGTATTCTTGCCTGGAGTTTCCCCTTGGACAGAGGAGCCTGGTGGGCTACAGTCCATGGGGTCGCAAAGAGTCGGACAGAACTGAGTGACTAAGCACACACACAACAAACTTTGTGCTGGTTATTTCATGATCTGGGCCGTACTGCCACATCCAACCCAAACTTTGGAGCCCCATGGTCCTGGCATGGGGCCTCGGAGATGCTGCCTCAGATTCCTTCAGTGAAGCAGTGGAGATTCCTGATCCCAGGGCAGAGTGGAAGAATCCAGGGCTCAAGTTTAAAGCCTTTTGCAGCTGATCCTGTTGTCTGCTTCCCTTGCAGCCTGCACGTCTGTGCCAGTCTCTTTAAGTACTCCCCAACCTGGGCGCACATAGGGTCAAGTTCAGTGGAGACTTACTGTCCATCAGGGATTATTTAATTTTATGTTTTCACTTTTGTTAACAGTTTTCTTCATTCCTTCCATAAGATTTCCATGGTTATTTCTGGGTACAAAAAGCAGCAGACCCTGTTTCATTGTGGTCTCAGCTACTCTGACTGTGGTACTAAATCTGTAAAGGAGTTACAGAAAATTGACAGTCTTACAATATCTGTTCCTCATGAGTATATATAACATACTATTCTGTTTGAGCCTTCTTTGTCCTAAGACTCTCAGGAAATTCTTCATGTTGCCTCCATGAAGACTGTATACATTTTTCTATAAACTGTATACATTTTTCTATAAACTGTATACAAGTTTCTTTGTAGGTAAATTTTTTTTCTATGGTTGCTTCTGTTTATGGTGTATTTTCTGTTACTTGGTGTAAGTAATTCTTGATACTTCCAGACCAACTAGATGATTTTGCTGCCATGATCTTTTTTTTTATTCCAGATTTTTGAAGTCTCTTACATGTTTGAATATTTCCTGTCCTGTTTTCTAAGATTTTTAATTTGAGAATCAAATTGTTACTGTGATCTTTTGCTTTTCATTACTTCTGACTTTTATTCATTTGGCATTGTTGTATATAACTCTAGTGGCTATATGTACTTCTCCAGACTTTTTTTCTAGTTTTTAAATTCATAGATTTTTAAACAATTATTTTTAATTAGAAGACAAGTAAATGGTGTGTCAGTTTCTCTTGTATGAAGCAGCTATATACATATATCTCTTCCCTCATGAACCTCCCTTCGACCCCGGAACTCACCCCTCTAGGTCGTCACTGAGCTGATTCCTTGTGTCACCCACCGACTTCCCCCTCATGCCTGTTGTCCACACGGTAGTGAATATTTGTCCACGCCACTCTCTCAATTCGTCTCACTGTCTGCTTCCCCCGATGTGTCCACATGCCCGTTCTCTACGTCTGTGTCTCCATTCTTGCCCTGCAAATAGATTTATAACTACCCTTTTGTGGCTTTTCTTTCTCATTCTCTTATTAGTATATTTTGCAGATAGAAGTTTTTAATATTAACAAGGTTCGGCTTATTATTTTCTTTCATGGACTGTGCTTTTGGTGTTGTGCCTAAAATCTCATTACCAAAGTCATGTTTTGCTCCCGTGTTATCTTATAGATTTTCTTGCCTATTGCATATGGCATGTACAATCCTAGTCCCTGACCAGCGATCAAACCTCTTCTACCAGCAGTGGAAGTGTTGATTCTTAAACACTGGACTGCCAGGGATGTCCCTGCAATTTTTTTTAAATTGTGTGGTTTTGATTTAGGTCTGTGATTCCCTTTGAGTTAATTATTTTGAAAGGCTTAGAGTTTGTATGTGGATTCATTTTTCTTAGATAAGGATGTCTAGTTATCCCAAGGCTGTAAGTTTAAAAGACTGTCCTTTTCCATTGAATTGCCTTTGTGCCTTTGTTAAAGGTCGGTTTAGTGTTTGGGATGTCTGTTTCTAGATTTTCTGTTCTGTGCCATTGATCTGTCTATTATTCTGTTAATAGCATACAGTCTTGAGTATTGTAGCTTTAAAGTAAGTTTTGAAATCCAGTAATATCAATTCTCTAACTTTGACCTTTGATATTGACTTCAGTGGGTATTATGGATCATTTCCTTTTTGACATAAAATTTAAATTGTTGGCTGCTATCTACAAGCTATCTTGCTGGAATTTTAAACAGAATTGCATTAAGTATCTAGGTTATGTTGGCAATAAGTGACGTCTCAACAATATAGCATCTCCCTATCTATGAACATGGCGTGTCTATTTATATAGATCTTCTTTAATTATTTTCAGTGCAGTTTATGAGTTTTACTCATGTAAATCTTATACATATTTTTTAAAGAATTACTTCTAATATATTTTGGTGCTAATGTAAATGGTGTTAGGTTTTTAATTGCAAGTTCCATTTCTTTATTGGAAAAGAATTGATTATTATGCATTAACCTTATTAATATACTAATTATATAGTAGTTATATATTGATAATATATTAACCTTATTAACATACACTCCTGGCTTATTAATGCCAGGAGTTTTCTTGTTGTTGATGATTATAATTCCATTTTTCCCTTCCAAATATCTATATCTTTGGCTCCCTTCCCTTATCTCATTGCATTGGCTACAACTTTCAGTACAGTATTGAATAGGCATGGTGAGAAGGGATATCCTCACCTTGTTCCTCACCTTAGTGTGACAGCATCTGTCTTCTCACTATAGAATATGATGTTTTACCTGTATTTCTTTTTAGATGTTGTATATGAAGCTGAGGAAATGCCTGTCTGTATCTAGTTTGCTGAGAATTTTTATGATGAATGGGTGTTGGATTTTATCAGATGATTTTTTTCCCTTCATCTGTTGATCTGATCTTGTGATTATCTTCCTTAGACTATTGTTATTATGACTTAAGGTTGCTGATTTTCAAATGTTGCACATCTGAAATGCATCCTACTTAGATATAGTATGTAATTCCTTCTATGGATTGTTAGGTTTCTTTCCTTATATTTTGTTGGGGATTTTGCTTCTGTGTTCATGAGAGGTATTTGTGTTCAATTTTTTTCTCTTAATTTCTTCATCAATTCTTCAGTGCTCTGCTTTCCTCACAGTCCAACTCTCACATCCATACATGACCAGTGGAAAAACCATAGTCTTGACTAGATGGACCTTTGTTGGCAAAGTAATGTCTCTGCTTTTCAATATGGTATCTAGGTTGGTCATAACTTTTCTTCCAAGGAGTAAGCGTCCTTTAATTCATGGCTGCAGTCACCATCTGCAGTGATTTTGGAGCCCAGAAAAATAAAGTCTGACACTGTTTCCCCATCTATTTCCCATGAAATGATGGGACCAGATGCCGTTATCTTTGTTTTCTGAATGTTGAGTTTTAAGCCAACTTTTTCAGTCCCCTCTTTCACCTTCAGCAAGAGGCTTTTTAGTTCCTCTTCACTTTCTGCCATCAGGGTGGTGTCATCTGCATATCTGAGGTTATTGATATTTCTCCCGGCAATCTTGATTCCAGCTTGTGCTTCTTCCAGCCCAGCCTTTCTCATGATGTACTCTGCATATAAGTTAATAAGAAAATAAGCAGGGTGACAATATACAGCCTTGACGTACTCCTTTTCCTATTTGGAAACAGTCTGTTGTTCCATGTCCAGTTCTAACTGCTTGCTTCCTGACCTGCATACAAATTTCTCAAGAGGCATGTCAGGTTTCTTTTACATCTACCAAAACTGTAACTTTAAAATCCTAAAACAGCAATAAATAAAACTGGAATATCATTACCAAATCAGTATTCTGAAGAAAAGGAATCTGGTAGAAGTAAAAATATTCGATAAAAATGAAATAAATAATATGCAGAAGTTACTAGTTTAAATCAGGAAGAAAATAGAGATCTAAACTTGGTTTGCTCGACCCCTACTAACCTGCACTATCTAGGAGCTTGACTACTCTTTGAGAAAATTCTGTTCCAGTGTCATCTTACCTTGTTTAGATGGTGAACAACATATTCAATATGTTCAATGTGTTTTACATATACCCAACCTGTGGCTTTCAAAACTTTAAAACAGCAAACAATGTGATTTATACGATTAATACATTTGTATTCTGAAGCAAAATAAACCTTATGAAAAGTAATTAACATTTGAAAATACTAAACTCCTCCCTCATCTCCTTAATCTAATTTAATCAAACTTCACTAGACATTTCTCTTATGCATAAAGGAAAAATGATATATATTTTTAAAAATGAGTTGCACTTAAACTCCCTTACTACATAAAACAGTAAAGAACATACATGTTTTGTTCCCTCCACCCTACTACTCTCTACTGCTTAGGATCTTCACAGCTCTGTTCCAACACAAAAGGGAAGAAAGTGTGGGGCCTCCCTCCCTAGATGTGGGAGGAGCTGCAGGACTTGGCCCTGGAAGGGGCACTGGCTTCAGCCATTGTTGGAGCCCTGGCCGGGCCTCTCAGCCCTGCTCTCTCCGCCTCATCTCTCAGAGACTCGTCATAGAGGTCTGGGAAGGAAGTCCGGACGGTATCGTGAATCTTCGCCAGCACCTCCAACACCTTCATCTTACTGGTTTCAAACAAACGCTTGGGCCCCACACTAACTCATAGTGTGGAGGATTGCCATTGGGCACCTGTCGGTACTTCAGGTACTTCTTCTGCACCAGATCTTTGGTGATGAGCTTTCTGAGCTCCCCAAAGATACAGTGCCTCCTCCCAGTACAGACCTCCAACACACTGAGGAATTGCCAGACCTCCTCGCCGGGGGCACGGTTACACTTCATGAAGATAATGCCCAGGTTATATCCCGAGAACCCACATGCGTAGCCGATGGACATTGGACCTAAGAGCCAGGTCTGAGCCTCCCAGCGTAGAGCAGGTGCGGGGTTGCGGGGGGGCTGGGAAATCCCCTGTTTTCGGGTGGAAAAGGTGTTGGGAGTGCCAGGGCATATCTTTGTAACTATCCAGTGCACTTGTAACTCATGTCACCTCCGACTTGGACCCCTGATGAGACCTCGGACTCCTCCCTTTGGTCACAGCTACAGCAGCTCTCAAAGATAGCAGCCTTCTCGGAGATGGTATGGCACCCCAGCATGGATAGGGGGCATCACTTCCTATCATGTGCATCTGGGCTCCAGGAGGATAGCAGGGGCGGGGCCTGGGTGGGCGGGGTTCTGGGGGAGTTTCCTGCAAGAGGGGGAATGTGGTTCCTTCTTTGACACATAGTGGGTCCTGGGACGTCCCTGCTGATCTCAGTCAACTGGCCTCACTCCTTGCCTCTCACTTCTCTTAGTAAACCAAGCAGGAAGAATTTGGGAGCCCGAGCCTGACAGCCTTCCTGGAGCTGCTGAGACGGACAGTGAGGGCACTCTGGGGCACCTTGTGTGCTGAGTGATCCTCTCTGTCCTCTATCCCTGTCTTCCCCTGACCGTAATGCTGTGTTATGTCCCATCTGCAGACCTGAGGGTAAGGCCTCACCTGGAAGATGTCAAATCCCCAGACGCCTGGTGAGAAGTGTGCCGGCATCTCATCTGGACGCTTCTGCCTAAGGCTTCCTGGAAATGGCTGCTGCAGGTAAGATAAGCGAGAGGGAAGGATGGGTGAATGCCTTCTGTGGTGTGGAACCCCTCACATCTCACTCAGGATCTTCATATTGACTGCAGGCAGAGTCTGGAAACCCTTCCCTTTCTGGTATAAAACCACCCTTGTCCCCAACCATGCCCCACACAATCCCAGCAGAGAAAGTGAAGGGGCTCCTTAGCCTGACGGTTCTCACTGTGGGCTCTTAGTCGACTGCAGGGGCATTGCTTGCAAGTTCTGAGATGAATTTCTGTCCTTTTGTACAGTTACGGTGATACGAGCTTTTCTCTTTTAGTGCACGTGGTGACAGTCTCTTAAGCTCATCATTTACAAGGGCCAGTTGTCATCCACTGACAAAGTTTGTGCTGGTTATTGTATGACCTCTGGGCCATACTGCCATGACCATCCCAAACTTTGGTGCCCCATAATCCTGGCATGGGGCTCTGAGATGCTTCCTCAGGTTCCTTCAGTGAACCAGTAGAGGTTCATGGTCCCAAGGCCCAGTGGAAGAATCAACTGCTCCAGTTTAAAGCCTTTTCCAGCTGATCCTGTTGTCTGTTTCCTTTGGGGCCTGCACACTTGTGTCAGCCTCAGAGTACTCCCTGACCTGGGCACTCACAGGGTCAAGTTCAATGGAGACTTATTGTTCCTCAGGGATTATTTAGTTTTGTGTTCTTGCTTTTGTTAGTAGTTGTCTTTATTCCTTGCCTAAGTTTTCCATGGTTTGTTCTGGGTACAGGAAACAGCCACCCACGCATGACTGTGGTCTCAGCTACTCTGGATGTGGTACTCAATCTGTAAAGAATTTAAGGAAAATCGACAGTCTTAAAATATGTCCTCAGGAATTCACATAACATACAGTTCTGTTTGAGACTTCCTTTTCCTAAGACGCTCAGGAAATTCTTCTTGTTGCCTTCATGTAGACTGCATACATTTTTCTAAGATTTCTTTGTAACTGCATTTTTCATATCGTTGCTTTCGTTTATGGTGTGTTTTCTATTACATGGCTTGAGTATTGTCGATTCTTCCAGACGAGTCTCTTGATTTTGCTGTGTTGATCATTTTTTTCCAGATTTCTGAAGTTAGTTATATGTGTCAATGTTTTCGGTGCCTGTTTCCTAAGAATTTTAATTCGAGGATCAAATTCTTACTGTGATATTTTGTTTTTCATTATTGCTGACTTTTATTCATTTTGCATTGGTACATGTAACTCTGTACTGGCTATGTGTTCTTATCCATATTTTTTTCTAGTTTTTATATTAGTAGACTTTTAAAAAGTTGTTTTAATCGACAGATCCTTGGTTTATAATGGTGTGTTGTTTCTGCTATACAACAGGATGAATCAGCGCTACGTATACATATTCCTCCTGCCTGATGAGACTTCCTCCCACCCCCTCATCTCACCCCTCTAGGCTGTCACACAGCACTAGGCTGAGCTCCATGTACTATATAGCAATTTCCCACCAGCTATCTTTTGTACACATAGGACTCGATATTTGTCAGTGGCACGCTCTCAATTTGTCCTACACACACCTTCCCTTGCTGTGTCCACAGGTCCATTCTCCACATCTGTGTCACTATTCCTGCATTTCATATAGGTTCGTGAGTACCATTCCTCCTTTACATGTATATGCATTAATGTACGTTACTTTTCTGTTTCTAACTTACTTCACTCTGTAAACAGGCTCTAGGTGCATCCACCTCACTACAAGTGACTTAAAGTAATTCCTTTTTATGGCTAATATTCCATTGTATGCGGCTACCACAACTTCGTTATCCAGTCATCGGTCAGTTGAAGTCTGCTTTGCTTCCATGTCCTGTCTATTGTAAGCAGTACTGCAATGAACACTGAATACAGGTGTCTTTTCAATTATTCTTTCTCAGTGTATATGCCCAGTATTTCTATTGCTGGGTCATATGGTAGATTTAATTCGAGTTTTAAAGGAATCTCCCCACTGTTCTCCATAGTGACTATATCAATTTCCATTCCCACATTTTCTCTAAACTGTCCTCAGCCTTTACTGCTTGTACACTTTTTGATGATGGCCATTCTGACCTGTATGAGGCGCCACCTCATTGTAATTTTGATGTGCATTTCTCTCATGATGAGCAATGTAGCTCCTCTTTACATATGTTTATGAGTTTGTTGCCCCTCTGTATTTCTTTTTTAAAAGAACAGATTTAGGATTGGAGAAAATTCAGCAGATAGAATAGAGAGGTCCCATACAGCCACTCTCTTCCTCTACTTGGTATCTTCTATTATTAACATCTTGTATTGGATCAATGGATACAAGTTCATTTTTTACAGTTGATCAACTAATGTCAATATGTTATTATTAACTATTGTCCATTGTTTATAATACATTTTACTTTTTGTGTTTTACAGTTCCTTAGTGTTTGACAGATGCATGATAGGATCAACTCAGCCAACATGGTGTCGTGCAGAGGAGTGTGAATGCCCTATGGATCTCCCATGCTCCACCTGTCCATCCCTCAAAACCTCACTTGGAACCCCTGACAACTACTCAATGTTTTACTCTTTCTAAAGATTTGAATTTTCCATACTGTAACACTGATGGACTCATACAGTATGTAGGCTTTTTATACTGACTCCTTCTGCTAATCAATATACATTGAATTTTCTCTATAACTTGTTATGGTTTGAAATGTTTTCTTCCAGGACTGAATAGCATTCCATGTAGCTTACCATAGTTTGTTCATCCACTCGTCTACTGAAGGTCATCTTTGGTGATTTCGGTTTTTTGCAGCTATAACTTATTCTGCTATTAAATTTTGGTTGAAGGTTTTTGGATGGGCTTAAGGTTTTGGCTCTTTTGAGTAAATAGTTTAACGTTGATTTGCTAGATCATATGATAAGACTATATTTAACTTAAAAGAATTTGCCAGACAGTTTCCAAAGTATCAGTATCACTGCATTCTCTTTAGCAATGAATTCATTTTCAGGTAGTTTGCCTGTTGCCTCTTCATTTATTTGGACTTCTATGTTTCTGGTTTGTTCCTTCATTTGTGTTGTATGTCTTTTCCTTTTCATTATTATTATTATTATTTTAATTATCATGTTTGAGGTCTCCTTTTCCCAGGCTTCAAGGTTGAATTTTTTCTTGCTTTTTGTTTCTGCCCTCTATGGTTGGTCCAGTGGTTTGTGTAAGCTTCTTATAGGGTGAGATTTGTGCTGAGTTTTTGTTTGTTTGTTTACTTTTTCCTCTGATGGGCAAGGCTGAGTAAGGTGGTCATTCTGTCTACAGATGATCGGGTTTGTACTTTTGTTTTCTTTGTGGTTTAGATGAGGCGTCCTGCAGAGGGTGCTATCAGTGGTTTGGTGATGCCGGGTCTTGTATTCCCGTGGTTTACTTTGTGTCAGTTCTCAGTATTTGATATCTTAGGGTTAGTTCTCTGACAGTCTAGGATCTTGGAGCCAGTGGACCGACTGTAAAGGCTCAGGGCTTGACCTTGTGTTTTGCATGGGTCTATACATTCTTTTCTGCTGGTCATGTACTCCTGTCCACTCTCAGCTGGTATTCTGCATGCACTTCTGTGTCTGAAGATGTATTCCTGATATATCCGTGGAGAGAAATGTAGTCCACATCCACCAACTCCTCTTGCCATCTTGTTCCTCCTGGGCAAGATTCCTGAGAGTTCCTTGGACTGCAAAGAGATCTAACCAGTCAATTCTAAAGCATATCACTCCTGCATATTCATTGGAAGGACTGATGCTGAGGCTGAAGCTCCAGTATTTTGGCGACCTGATGTGAAGAACTGACTCATTGGAAAAGACACAGATGCTGGGAAAGATTGAAGGCATGAAGAGAAGGGGATGACAGAGGATGAATGGTTGGCATCACCTACTCAATGGACGTGAGTTTGAGCAAGCTCTGGGAATAGGTGATGCACAGGGAAGCCTGGCGTGCTGCAGTCCATGGAGTTGCAAAGAGTCAGACATGACCGAGAAAATGAACAGAACTGATGAGTCATCAAAATATTCTAATCATTCCTTTATTTTCTGGATGAGTTGAAGCCTTCCCTTGTGCAGGGCTGATTCCCTTACGGTGGCAAAGAAAGTGTGAGAAAAAGTGTTCTCTGCTTGGTTTATCAAGTGTGATACAGGCACAGATTTCCCTGGGCAAATTATACAAGCTTTAACCAAAACCTTGCAGGCTTATTGAAATTATCATTGTCCCTATGAGCCACAAACTTCAGGGAGGATTGACAGAAACAGTACAAAAACTGGACTTTGGCAATATGAGAATTAGGAATATGGGGCTTCAGATGAGATCAGATCAGATCAGTCGCTCAGTCATGTCCGACTCTTTGCGACCCCATGAATCGAAGCACGCCAGGCCTCCCTGTCCATCACCAACTCCTGGAGTTCACCCAGACTCACGTCCATCGAGTCAGTGATGCCATCCAGCCATCTCATGCTCTGTCGTCCCCTTCTCCTCTTGCCCCCAATCCCTCCCAGCATCAGAGTCTTTTCCAATGAGTCAGTTCTTCACATGAGGTGGCCAAAATACTGGAGTTTCAGCTTTAGTATCATTCCTTCCAAAGAAATCCCAGGGCTGATCTCCTTCAGAATGGACTGGTTGGATCTCCTTGCAGTCCAAGGGACTCTCAAGAGTCTTCTCCAACACCACAGTTCAAAAGCATCAATTCTTCGGTGCTCAGCCTTCTTCACAGTCCAACTCTCACATCTGTACATGACCACAGGAAAAACCATAGCCTTGACTAGATGAACCTTTGTAGTAATGTCTCTGCTTTTCAATATGGTATCTAGCTTGGTCATAACTTTTCTTCCAAGGAGTAAGCGTCTTTTAATTTCATGGCTGCAGTCACCATCTGCAGTGATTTTGGAGCCCCCAAAAATAAAGTCTGACACTGTTTCCACTGTTTCCCCTTCTATTTCCCATGAAGTGGTGGGACCAGATGCCACGATCTTCGTTTTCTGAATGTTGAGCTTTAAGCCAACTTTTTCACTCTCCACTTGAGTTACAAATATGATAATTTTCCTGATTTTTTTGAAAGAGTACTGTCTTTTAAAAATCTTTCATTTTCTATATATAAGGAATTTTTTTAACACAGAAATTTGATAAATTGCACCTTTGTCATTAGAATTGAAACATTAATTTTTCTCTCCCTACCATATCACTCCAGAAATTAGAAACTCTCACTGTTCTTATTTTCTTAGGAAAATTGTTATTTTTCAAAAGTTCAGTGAGAATCTATTCTTATAGCGGGACACAAGTGGAAACATTGATTACACTACTGAGACTTTGACTGGAATGTCATGTTTGACAGACACAGGTAGACTTGGATATGACCAGATAACTTGAGCAAACTAAGGTTAACCATAGGGAGCCATAAAATCCCGTTGGAAAACAGCCTGCGACCTTGCTGATAGAATTCCCATCAGCCTTACCAGGTGAGTAAGGAAGATCACTTCTGGCAGGCACAGGTATTTTAGTATGTTTTGGGGACTTCAGGAAGAGAGGAATTCATCCAGATCTCTAGGTTTGACAACAAGTCTTTGCTATGGCTTCTTCTTAGCCTCGGCTGCTAAGTCAGTTCAGTCGTGTCTGACTCTGTGCGACAATAAACGGCAGCCCACCATGTTCCCCTGTCCCTGGGATTCTCCAGGCAAGAACACTGGAGTGAGTTGCCATTTCCTTCTCCAATGAGTGAAAGTGAAAAGTGAAAGTGAAGTTGCTAAGTCGTGTCCAGCTCTTCCCGACCCCATGGACTGCAGCCTACTAGGCTCCTCCGTCTATGGGATTCTCCAGGCAAGAGCACTGGAGTGGTGTACCATCGCCTTCTCCACTTCCTAACCTCAAGAGGCTATTAAAATTTCCTTGTGGAGACTCCTTATGAACCGTTCCAGCGAAGCAGATTTAAAAGCGCCTATTGGCAAATTGTTATTATTACTGTACTTTGATAAATAATCAGGCCGAGTTTATTGAATTTAGACTTCCTTTGCAAACAAATTAGGTCTTAGTTTCCCTGTCTTCGGTAGAAATGAGGGAGGTGATAGAAAAAATTGGTTCAATAGAAAGTGTACTACATATGTGTGGGTATTAGGTTCTAGTTCTAGATGTATTACGTTTCCTTGAAGTTTTATTATTTACCTGCAAACTCGGTTGGATCCTGAATTTTTCTAGTGTCCACCCATATCTAGCTGCAACTTTCTTACTAAAATATCCAATTTCTCCCATCCTTTTGATGTGTCTGTGGGAAGACGGTAAGCTGCAAGTATTATACCTCTGCCATCTTGATCTGCTCACTCTCCCATTCTTTTGACTTGAATCACCGAGAACTAACTGCCATTTTCTTGAAGTCCTGCATCGTGAAGCTAGATGACTTGATGCAAAGATCAGAGAAATTGTCACAACAACTTATGTTCAAATAGACTTCATGCCTGTTGCTGTACGAGCCACTCAGAAAGTTAACCTGATCACCCAGAGATATTGCTGTGATAGAGACATTTCAAACTGCAATAGTTGCTTCGATCCTGACACCTAGAAAACTTCTTGACTGACTACCCCCTGGGCTCAGAAACTGGTTTATAACCAGCTCCAATCATTAACATCCACTTTTCTTTTGTTTCCATAGAAATGCCTCTTATTAATAACTACCTGATACCACATCCACCCTAGACCTATCTTTGGGAGCCCACCTGCATCACAACCTATTGAAATGAGATACCACTCTTCAAATGAACTGACCTGTTCTCAGAATGATGCAACTGCTGCCATGAAATGGAGGACTCCACTAATCCATTCTCTCTCTCCACAGTGACCAGATCAGCTTTTACCATGTGAGACTTGCAGGCAAGTTTCAGAGGAGGGAACTGTCAAGGCTTAGGGCACTCTGCCCCGAAATATACCACAGTGGCGTATTGATGATTTTGAATTCAAGGTACTTAAGAAACAGCCAACAGAGGAGGGACATGCCACCACCCCCCGATTTCTGCCTCCCTGAGAGCAGGAAATGCATCTCATATGAAGGATGTACTGCCTGCATCTGGAGGCAGAGGGAAACCCTTCTAACCAGAAGTAGGCAGTTCAAGCAGAGAAGCCTGTATACACAAACCTTGTTAAGTCTTTCATTTACTACCCTGGGTACAGATTCTGTTTAGATTCCTTACTAGTTGAGTACCTAAAACCTAAGTTGATTTGTCCTGTCGATTCCTCACAAATTGTTTTGTTATCTACAAAAAAGAAGCTGCCTGCTTTGCCCACTTTTTAGGTCCCATTTCTATGACACTTCTTGTGCACGTGAATTGTCTCTTTTTCTCCTGTTAACCTGTCTTGTGTCAAGTTTACTAGTAGTCTAACCACAAAAATTCAAAAGGTGTAAAGGGAGGAATGTCCTTCTTCCCTAAGCACCTCAAGGGAATTCACCCTTACATCTCAGAAACTCCCTGGAGACGATGTGTGTAGAATACCAGTCTGTGCCCTGGAATCTCCTGCATTGAGATAAGAGCAGAGACACCTTAGATTTCTGTCTGTTAGGGGTCAAATTGTGTCCCTTCCACAAATGCATATTGAAAGCATAACTCAGAGTACTTCAGAATGCAACTGTAGTTAGAAATAAGGTCTTTAAAGGGATGGTTGAGTTAAAATGAAGTCATTAGGATGGGCCATAACCCGTGTGACTATAAGAAGAAAATGGGACACAAAAGGAGGCACCAGGGATATATGTACTCAAAAGGAATGCCAAATGAAGAGGGTTGCCACCTGGCAGCCAAGGGGAGAGGCCTCAGGGTTAACCAGCCCTGATCTTGGACTTGCAGCCTCTAGAACTCTGAGACAATAAAATTCCATTGTTTCAGCCACTCATTCTGTGG
>NW_027218575.1:0-19034 GCF_027580195.1 Bos mutus
CCATATGGTTTCTTAAAAACCTGGAAATAGAACCATCATATGAACCAGCAATCCCACTGCTTCCATACACCCCAAGGAAAGCAGAACTGAAAGAGATATGTGTACACCAATATTCGTCCCACGACTATTTACAATAGCTAGGACGTGGAACCAATCTAGATATCCACTGCAGATGAATGGATAAGAAAGTGGTGGTATATATACACGATGGACTATTACTCAGCTGTGAAAAAGAATGCATTTTAGTCCATTCTAGAGAGGTGAGTGAAACAGGAGCCTGTTCTACAGAATGAAGTAAAGTCAGAAAGAGAAATACAAATACTGTGTAGGAATGCATATGTATGCAATTTGGAGAGATGGTCATGATGATCCAACATGCAAAATGGCAGCAAAAGAGGCAGAGATGGAAACAACAGATTTTTGGACTCTGTGGAGAGGGCAATGGGGGGACGATTTGAGAGAATAGCATTGAAACATGTACATGACCATACGTAAACAGATAACTGGTGCAAGTTCAGTGCATGATGCAGGGCACCCAAAGCCAGTGCTCTGGAACAACAAAGAACAATAGTCTGGGCAGTGAGGTGGCAGGAAGGTTCTGGATGCGGGAACACGTGTGTACCGGTGACTGAGTCTTGTTGATGTAAGGCAAAAACTAACCCAATATTGTAAATTGAATATCTTCCCATTAAAATAATTTGAAAAAATGAAAGGGTTGCTTTCTGAAATTTCAGTGTTGGGAGTCCATGGTACAGCATATCTTCTGAACGTATGTAACAATGTCTGATTTGAATGAGGGCAGTGTCAAATTTTGATGCCAAGGACTGTGCTCCAATATTCTAAAATCCTACAAAACAGAACTGCTATGTTTCCTCTAAAATATTACTTTTTGCTCCCCTCCAGGGCATCTTACAGAATGTTTCAAGTGACTGGAGAGGAAACAAAAGAGATCACTCACTTTTTAGCACAAATTAATATGGGACATTCAATTCTGAATAAAGTTTCTAGGCCTGACAAAAATGTACCTATACCATTTCTACATGACATGCATCAAAATAATTTTTCCATGGAAAATTGCACATAAGCAACTCAAGATGAAACACTATGCCTCACAGTTACTAAACAGTGAGAATAAAATGTGTTGTCACCAGTGTGTCACTTCATTCAAGTTCTTACGTCAAAATACTACAAACTGGCTTCTCAACAATGGAAAGTTTCACTTCCAGTCATGGGAAGTCTAGGATCAGTGTGCTGGTAGGGTTAGGGTTCTGGTGTAGATCCTCCTCTGATTTGCAAACTGCTGGGTTCTTGCTGCCTGTGCTCATGGCGAGCCCTCTGAGGTCTCCTTCATACGCGGAGAGATTCCTTTCCCAACAGTTCCTCTATGGTGGCAGAAGGACATCCAAGACGGCATCAGTATACAATTTTTAGGAAGATAAAAACAAACAAGAACAAGAACAACAAAACAAGCGTACAAGAATCAGACCATGACAACTAACGAACACAATTTAAGTGTAGATTAAATCTTTGGACAAACCTGTATGTGTTTGTCCACAGAGAAAGTTTTTCACGTTGTCATGTGTGCAGATTCTGAAATTTTTGGCAAAGGGTTGAAGAAAGATATGTAAAAAGACTAAATATCCAGGAAGTTTTGATTATCCATGAAGTCAACTTTTCAAGTTTTTTTCTTCAGCATACTAAAACTAATCCTCCATCTCAAATACATTCAGCATATAAGGGTTGAAGACCTCCACAGATGAAGCACCACAGACCACATCGGTGAAGTTTTTCTTGGATTTATTTATGTATACACTCAGTTTATAAACTTGTGAAAGAAAACTCTAGCAAAGTGAAGTGAAACCATCTGAGGGTTTACTCCTCCTTTTTTATTTTAGAGAAACCAGCTAAATGTGTATTCCCTATAAATTCTCAGAAGAAATGTGTTTCAGAAATTACTTGATGAATGGTCTCTCACTACAAATGAGTATAATTGTATTGAGTTTAATGAACTAGCCCTGAACTTCATTTCATCTTACTATAGAGGATATATTCAAAACACATTGTTAAAAAGCAAGGGTAGTATCTAAATTTGCAGGAAAATACGCACACAAAAATACACACCAGTGACAAAGAGTAAGCACAAAATACACTGCGTGCAACACTTTCTCGAGTTTTTCAGTGGCTCTTCCTTCCTTTCCCTTATCTTAGCTAAGGGATAAATTTATGAAAGTCTTAGTTTATAGAATTTAGTTATGAAATTAGATTTTCACTCAAACAACATAATTATATGATTCATCAAATTCAGCATTATTTGGTTACAACACATATGACTTTTGAGAATGAAATGACATAAAATCTATTTTATCTGTAAAGGATCATCTAGTTATTTTACCCTTAATGGTTGTTGTACTTGAGAAATACTTAAAATGCTAAGTAACAACACTCTCAACAAACAGATCAAAACTTTCAATGTTAAGAAAACCGAGGATTACTTAGTCTAGATAGTCTGCAACTTCTAATCACATGAATTGAAAATTATGACTCCATTCTGTCTTCTGAAAGCTTCACTCTGGAAATGCCCTTCTTATGGTAGTGGCGACACAAAATGATGAAAAGAATAGATGTTAGCAAATGGTGTAAAACACTTGGGCAATGTCTGTAAGAAAATAGCCCCTTTTATTAACCTCAAATGCATATTTCTGCTTTCCTTAAATTCTATCAAAAATCTCAAGAAAATATCTAAATAAGTGGAATATATAGAAAGACTCCCATACAGACGAGTTCATACTTGTCTTATGATGGTGAGACAATTTATTCAAAACATCTGTTAACTGGAGGCAAAACAGGAGAGGAATTTTTCACTTCTTTCTTTCTTCCCAGTGTATTCACAGCAGATATTTTGGTCTTTACACCTAAGTTCCATTATATTGAAAGAACCAAGAGTTAACATTTTCCTCAAAATAATTCGGCCTCATTAGTTTTTAAAAGAAATATGACACTTTAAAACAATGAAAATACACTGCCATTTATTTAAGACACTGCTGCTGCCAAGTTTCTTCAGTCATGTCCGACTTTGTGCGACCCCATAAACGGCAGCCCACCAGGCTCCTCCGTCCCTGGGATTCTCCAGGCAAGAACACTGGAGTGGGTTGCCATTTCTTTCTCCAATTTAAGGCACAGTGTGCTTTAAACTACATTCATACTGAAGTTTTACTCTTCTCAAAGATGATGACCAAAATTCAAACTGTAGAACGATCTTCAGACAACTGAGTTCAATTCAGATGTGTAAGTGACAAGAACATCTGATCTACAGAAAAATTAATTCTTGTAATAATACATAAGGTATCTTCTTTACACTACTTATAAAATCAATCATTTTGAACTAAAGTTAAGGACACCAACAAGATAGTTTTCTCAATACTAAAGTACTAAATACTAAAACACTGAACTGTACAAGAAACTGCTTGTAATCAATCTTTGGTTCAACAGTTTTATTCCAGAAAAATCTTCCTAACTATAAACATATCACAGATAAAAAACTCACAATGAAACCTCTAAAAGAAGTTCACTGCCAAGTAAATATTTATCTGATTCCCAATTATCTTAGTATTTCTTAAAAGGCCTATATGTCATCAGAATCTTCACTCTTACTCAAAAACTCATGTATTAGTGTGTTAATCGCTCAGTCATGCCCGACTCTTTGCGACCCCATGGACTGCAGCCCATCAGGCTCCTCTGCCAAGGGATTTTCCAGGCAAAGATACTGGAGTGGGTTGTCATTTCCTTCTCCAGGGGATCTTTCCAACCTAGGGATCGAACCTGGGTCTCCTGCACTGCAGGCAGATACTTTACCAACTGAGCTACAAGGGAAGCCCCACCCCACCCCCAAAACAAAAAACAACCTTATAACTTTATATAATAATGCACTGTAAAAGACTTTAAAAAATTGCTATCATGTTTAAAATGTGGGTTTAGTACACTTCCTCTTTGTTGTTAGTAGAAACTTATTTTAATTTTTCCAAGCTTACTAGAGGATGAATAAAATACTTTTGTCTCTAAGAAATAAAAGGGATTTAGAAATACTGTCCACAAAGCTCCACGAGAAAACTGAATACTTTTTTCCAAAAAATCAATACCAGTACCGTAAATGTTTTCCTTGATTAGCTGAAAACGGGTATCATGTCTTAAGAATTGTTTTTAAGAGTTTAAAAGAGGCATTCCTTTAACAATTATTATGTACAAGTCTAGGACTTGTGAGCTCTTTAATTCCCCACCAAAAGAACATATATTAGGAAGAGAATCCATTACTATGTTGTTAATATTCTGAAGTATTTAATACATACTTAAAGCAAATTTAAGCATCTATGAAAAAATACAGAAAAGAGAGAATTCTGAAACGACTGTTTCACCTAAATACTAAGTAGCAAATACTATGAGAAGACAGGGAAATGTAATAACTTTTATATTAACACCATATTCTGGAAGCTCTCCATAAGCCTTCAGATTTCTAGCTTCATCTGCATTTTACTTTAAAATTATATCAGCTTTGTGGTCCTTGGAGAAAAACAAGGAAGGATCAAAACTGGTTACACAAAGATTCATCAGTTGTCTCATAAATTACTTTCAAATTAAACACACTTAAGAAAATCTCTCACCTTCCTTGTGCCATCTGCACACACACACACACATAATCCTCATGATGAAGTTAGCATGCATGACCAAATAAAATATAGACTAGGAAAGTTATGTATACAATGCACTGAATCAAAGAAAGAAAAGGAAACAGTTGGGGTGGCAAAGCAGTCTTGTCCACACTCTAACACTGTAGTTCAAACTGAAAGTGGTATTATTGTCCAAGAGAAACCTTTCTTTAGCCCATAGTTGTTAGAGTATCTTACCGATTTCAATTCTCTGTGGTGCTTTAAAAAAAGATACCATATCTTCCTAAAACCTGACAGGCCTGAAGTGAAGTCTTTGTGTGTTTATGATACAAATATGCCTGAGAATTACTGCCTTTTAGGGTGTTCACTTTTCTCCATTTTAAAGAAGCTGAGTCACTGACAGAGGAAAACATTATGAATGCTTACAACTAACCTAGAAAAGGCCTAAAGAAAGACAACTGAAAATATCAGTCATACAACTGCAGTGGAATACAAACCAACACTTCTCAAACCAAAAAACACATAGATATTTTGTTAAAACTCTGATTGTGACTCAGTAGTGAAGAGATAAGCTAATAACCTGCTCATACAATTCCATAGAGTAGTGATCCTGCTATTATCTTTAGATTATGATTTGAGTAGCAAGGGTTTGTAATTACCCACAATAGATTAAAAATCAGAAGAGCTATTTGTAGCTTACAGGATTAATATAATTGTGGTTACACTGCCCATCAAACAGAGAATTTAACTGGGAATTAACTATTATTTGATCCATTTGCAGGGTTCTATGTAGTTACTCTTGCCTGGAAAATCCCATGGATGGAGGAGCCTGGTGGGCTGCAGTTCATGGGGTTGCTAGCAGTCGGACAGGACTGAGTGACTTCACTTTCACTTTTCACTTTCATGCATTGGAGAAGGAAATGGCAACCCACTCCAGTGTTCTTGCCTGGAGAATCCCAGGGATGGGGGAGTCTGGTGGGCTGCAGTCTATGGGGTCGCACAGAATCGGACACGACTGAAGGGACTTAGCAGCAGCAGCAGCATGTAGTTAAACTAAAATAAATGGACATGAAAATGATACAGTTTTATGGACAGAGTCTATGTTTTTAGTCATCAAATACAAAAATGGAAAGGTTATCAATGGGTGTTCCAGATAACAAAACATAAAAACGACAAAAAAAAAAAAATTGAGTAAAACATCAGGCTATAAAATGAATATACTTAAATCAGTTGTAATATTAATGCATCCATATTACTCAAAGTAATGTACAGATTCCATGTAATTCCTACAACAATTCAAGTAGCATTATTTTTCCCAGACAAAGTTATATGGAACCTCAAACAATCCAAACCGCCAAAGCAATCTTGAGAGCTAACACACACATGAAAAGATGTTCAACATCACTCATTATCAGAGAAATGCAAATCAAAATCACAATAAGGTACCATTTCACTCCAGTCAGAATGGCTGTGATCCAAAAGTCTACAAGCAATAAATGCTGGAGAGGATGTGGAGAAAAGGGAACCCTCTTACACTGTTGTTGGGAATACAAACTAGTACAGCCACTATGGAGAACAGTGTGGAGAGTCCTTCAAAAATTGGAAATAGAACTGCCTTATGACCCAGCAATTCCACTGCTGGGCATACACACTGAAGAAACCAGAATTGAAAGAGACACGTGTACCCCAATGTTCATCGCAGCACTGTTTCTAATAGCCAGGACATGGAAGCAACCTAGATGTCCATCAGCAGATGAATGGATAAGAAAGTTGTGGTACAAATACACAATGGAGTATAACTCAGCCATTTAAAAACACACATTTGAAAACATCCTGATGCTGGGAAAGATTGAGGGCAGGAGGAGAAGGGGAGGTCAGAGGATGAGATGTTTGGATGCTATCATCGATCAATGGACATGGGTTTACTCCCAAACCCATGGGAGTCGGTGATGGACAGGGAGGCCTGGTTTGCTGCGGTTCATGGGATAACAAAGAGTTGGACATGAATGAGTGACTGAACTGAACTGAACACCCCTTAAAGGGTGATTTTTTCTTTCTTTTTTAAATAATCTTGGGCATGTTTGCCCTGGGTGAATAGAGAAGCCCTTGAAGCTTAAAGCTTCAACATTCAAAAAACAGAGATCATGACATCCGGTCCCATCATTTCATGGGAAATAGATAGGGAAACAGTGTAAACCGTGTAAGACTTTATTTTTATGGGCTCCAAAATCACTACAGATGATGACTGCTGCCGTGAAATTAAAAGACGCTTACCCCTTGGAAGGAAAGTTATGCCCAACCTAGATAGCATATTCAAAAACAAAGACATTAATTCACCAACAAAGATTCGTCTAGTCAAGGCTATGGTTTTTCCCATGGTCATGTATGGATGTGAGAGTTGGACTGTGAAGAAGGCTGAGCGCCAAAGAATTAATGCTTTTCAACTGGTGTTGGAGAAGACTCTTGAAAGTCCCTTGGACTGCAAGGAGATTCAACCAGTCCATTCTGAAGGAGATCAGCCCTGGTATTTCTTTGGAAGGAATGATGCTAAAGCTGAAACTCCTTTACTTTGGCCACCTCATGTGAAGAGTTGATTCATTGGAAAAGACTCGATGCTGAGAGGGACTGAGGGCAAGAGGAGAAGGGGACAAGAGAGGATGACATGGCTGGATGGCATCACTGACCCGATGGATGTGAGACTCAGTGAACTGCGGGAGTTGGTGATGGACAGGGAGGCCTGGCGTGCTGCGATTCATGGGGTTGCAAAGAGTTGGACATGACTGAGTGACCGATCTGATCTGATCTGATTTGATCTGAAGCATATCACAAAATGAAACACTGAATGGTCAATAATTACCTGCTGGGTTTGACATTGAATGGAGGGAGAAGCACTTGAGGCATATCACTGAACTTCAACACTGTATGGTGATAAATTAGTGAATGTATTTAAATGGGGTGAATGAACACTTCATTGAAGTGTATCTTGCCATTTAAACAGTAGGTGGTGAATGTTATGGATGTGTTTGACTTGGGATAATGAAGAAGACTTGAGGAATGTCACACAGTAAAACATTGGATGGTGTTAATGTCTGAACTGGAGGAATGCCACACAGTAAAACATTGGATGGTGTTAACTGCTGAACTTGAGGAATGTCACACAGTAAAACATTGGATGGTGTTAACTTCTGAGTGTATTTGACCTGGTGAGGATGGAAAAATCCTGGAAGCATGCCATAAAACTGAAACAATGGATGGTGATAATCTACTGGGTGTGTTTTATCTACGGTTGTGAAGAAGCACTTAAGGCAAGTCCTCTAACTGAGGCATAGAATGCTGATAAAATATTGGGTATTTCTGAATGGTGGTGTATGACAAAATTCTTGAAATATGTTACAGTACTGAAACATTGGATGTTGCTAAACTACCGGTGTGTTTGACCCAGGATGGACAAGAAGCATTTGAAGCATGTCAAAAAACTGAAACAGGAGGTGATAAACAACCTGACCCATGTTGACTCTGGGTATGACCCAGAGTGCATGAGGAAGTATCAGAACTTTGTCACCAACATGAAACACTGGATGGTGACAAACTATTGAGTGTGCTTGATTTAGGGTGGACGAGAAGCACATGAACCATTTCACAGAACTCAAAAGTGGATGGGGACAAGCTCCTTGGTATGTTTGACTCAGGGAGAAAAAAGAAGCTCTGGAAGCATGTTGTAACTCTGAAACACTGGATGGTGATAAAACTACTTGGTATGATGACCTGAGAGAATGAAGAAACCCAGAAGTATGTTGCATAATTGAAATATTGGATAATGTCAAACTACTGGGTGTGTTTGATCCAGTGTACCCAAAGAAGCACTTGAAGCATGTCACAGAACTTGAACACTGGATGGTGAAAAACTCCTGGGAGTGTTTGACTAGGTCGATGAAGAAGCTTTTCAAGCATGTCTCTTCACCAAGACCCTGGATGATGAGTGTGTTTTATCTTCAGAAAATGAAGCACTTGAACTGTGTAACAGCACTAAAATAGAGGATGACAGTTATATCACTGGGTGATTAGTGCCAGGTGACAAGGAAACACTGGAAAATGTCACATGCTAATGCACTGAATACTCTATGATAATAAAGTACTGAATGTGTTTGATCTGGGGTTGAGAAGAAGAAGATAAAGCAGGTCTCAGTTCTGAAACATGGGATTGTGATACACTGCTGGGAGTGTCGGAATTCGAGTGGAAGAAGAAACACTGGAAGCATGTCACATCCATGAAACAATAAATGTTGCTAAACTACTGAGTGGGAATGATAGACTGGGAAAGACTAGAGAGCTCTTCAGAAAATAAAAGATATTAAGGGAGCATTTCATGCACATATGGGCACAATAAAGGACAGGAAATGTATGAACCTAAAAGAAGTGGAAGTTATTCAGGAGTAGTGGCAAGAATACATAGAAGAACTATCCAGAAAGATCCCAATGACCCAGATAACCAAGATTATCAAGGTGATCACTCACCTATGGCCAGACATCTTGGAGTGTGAAGTCAAGTGGCTCTTTGAAAGCATCACAACCAACAAAGATAGTGGAGATGATGGAATACCATCTGAGCGATTTCAAATTCTAAAAGATGATACTGTTGAAGTGCTGCACTCAGTATGCCAGAAAACTTGGAAAACTCAACAGTGACTGAAGGGCTGGAAAAGGTCAGTTTTTCATTTGAAATCCAAAGAAGGACAATGCAAAGGAACGTTCAGAGTATCACAAAACTGCCCTTATTTCACACACTAACTCCTGGAAGATAGTTTATGAATAACCTAGACGGCATATTAAATAGCAGAGATGTAAATATGCCAACAAAGTTCCATCTAGTTAAGACTATGATTTTTCCAGTAGGCATGTATGGATGTGATAGTTGAATTATAAAGAAAGCTGAGCACCAAAGTATTTTTGAACTGTGGTGTTGGAGGAGATTCTTGAGAGTCCCTTGGACTGCAAGGAGATCCAATCAGTCCATCTTAAAAATCAATGCTGAATATTCATTGGAAGGACTGATATTAAAGCTGAAACACCAATACTTTGGCCACCTAATGTGAAGAGCTGACTCATTTGAAAAGACCCTCATGTTGAGACAGATTGAAAGTGGGAGGAGAAGGGGAGGACAGAGGACAGAAGAGGACAGATGGTTGGATGGCATCACAGACTCAAAGGACCTGAATTTCAATAAACCCCGGGACTTGGTGATGGACAGGGAGGCCTGACATACTGCAGTCCATGGGGTCACAAAAAGTCAGACTCGACTGAGCAACTGAAGTGAATTGAACAAAGGCATGCTCACAATTCTCCAGGCTAGACTTCAACAGCACATTAACCTAGAAATTGCAGGTGTTCAAATTGGAGTTAGAAAAGGCAGAAACCAGAGGTCAAATTGGCAACATCCATTGGATCATGGCAAAAGCAAGAGAATTATATATATATATATATATATATATATATATATATATATATATATATATATATATATATATATTCTGCTTCATTGACTATGGTAAAAATCCACTGTGTGGATCATAACAAACTGCAGAAAATTCTTAAAGACTTGGAAATATCAGACTACCTACCTGCCTCCTGAAAGACCTGTATCCAGGTCAAGAAACAACAGTGAGAACAAGATACAGAAAAACAGATGGTTTGAAATTGGGGGGAAAAAATCTACTATATTGTCACCCTGTTTATTTAACTTATATGCAGATCACATCTTGGAAAATGCTGGGCTGAAGGAAACACAAGCAGAAATTAAGGGAAAAATAGAAATATCAATAACATCAGATATGCAGATGACACCACCCATATGGCATAAAGCAAAGAATATCTAAAGAGCCTCTTGATGCAGGAGAAAGAGGAGAGTGAAAAAGCTGGCTTAAGACTCAACATTCAAAAAACTAAGATCATGGCATCTAGTCCTATCATTTCATGACAAACAGATGGAAAAACAATGGAAACAGTGACAGACTTCTGTTTTCGTGGACTCTAAAACCATGGCAGATGGTGACTGAAGTTATGAAATTAAATGACACTTATTTCTTGGAAGAAAAGCTGTGACAAACCCAGTCTGCATGTTAAAGAGCAGAGGCATTCATTTGCCAACAAGGGTCCATACAGTCAAATCTATGTTTTTGTTTTTTTCAGTAGCCATGTGCCAATGTAAGTTATACCATAAAGGAGGCTGAACATTAAGGAATTGATACTTTTAACTGCAATCTTGGAGAGGACTCTTGTGAGTCCCTTGGACTGCAAGGAAATCAATCCAGTCAACCCTAAAGGAAATCCATCCTGAAAATTCACTGGAGGGGCTGATGCTGAGGCAGCCAATATTATGGCTATCTGATGTGAAGAGCCAACTCCAGCAACTCTGATGCTGGAAAAGATTGGAGCAGGAGAAGGGGACGGTAGAGGACAAAATGGTTGGATGGCATCACTGACCCAATGAGTTTGAACAAGCTCTGGGAGATGGTGAAGGACAAGAAGGCATGATATGCTGCAGTCCATGGGATTATGAAGAGCTGGGATGACTGACTGAAGAACAAATAACAACCAGCAGCAACAAAGCTACAGAGTGCATTTGACCTTGAGCAGTTTCAGGAGCACTTGAAGCATGTAACAGATCTGAAACCCTAGATAGTGGCAAAACACTGGATGTGTTTGACTGGGACTTAGTGAAGCAGGCATTGAAATGTGTCACAGCATTGAAACAAAGAATGTCAATAACCTATATTGTGTATTTGACTTGGAGTGAATGAAGAACCACTTGAAGTGTGTTTCACAACTAAAACACTATATGTACACACTTCAGATGGTCTGTGTTTGATCTTGTATAGGGAAAGAAGCGCAAGAAACATGTTGCAACGCTGAAACTGGATCATGATAATTCATTGTGTATAATGACCTGCAGTAGTTGAAAAATCAATGAAAGTTTGTTACAGCACTGAATCAGTGGATGATGGTAAACTATGAGTGTGGTCAACCTTTGGTGGACAAAGGATCTTTTGAAACATATACCAGAATTAACACACTGGATTGTGATAAATTATTGGTTGTATATTTTCTGCAGACAATGAAGAAACAGTTGAAGAGGGAAACAGCAGTGAAACACTGGATGGTGATAAACTATGGAGTGTGTTTGATATATTTTGAATGAAGAGAAACTGGAAGCATGGCACAGAGTAAAACATGGGACCATTGTGTTTTATCTAGAATGAATTAAAGAAGAACTTGAAACTCATCACAGAACCGAAACAGTAATTGTGATAAGCTACTGACCATATTTTATTTGGAGAGGATAAAGAAGTACATGAGGCATGCCACAGGACTGGAACACTGGGTAGTGGTAAACTACAGGGAGTGTTTGACTCAATAAGAGAAAGGGACACTTGAAGCCTGTAATAGCACAGCATCAGTGAATGATGATAATTTACAGGGTGTGTTTTACCTGGAGGGAATGGAGGAGGCTCAAAACATGTGATAAGCTATCACATTAATTTGTCCTGGAGTGGATTAAAAAACACTTGAAGCATATCTGCACTAAAACACTGGATGGGGATTTAATATTGTGCGTGTTTAATGCCAATAAAAAAATAAAGGAAACAATAGAATAGGAAAGACTAGAAATCTTGCCAAGAAACTTAGAGACACCAAGGAAATATTTCATGCAAACATGGGCACAATCAAGGACAGAAGTGGTATGAACCTAGCAGAAGCAGAAAATGTGATGAAGTGTTGGCAAGAGTATAAGAGAACTGTACCAAAGAAAGGTCTTAATCACCCACTGCTCCTGCTGCTGCTGTTGCTAAGTCGCTTCAGTTGTGTCTGACTCTTCAGGACCCCATGGACTGCATCCTACCAGGCTCCTCCATCCATGGAATTTTCCAGGCTTGAGTACTGGAGTGTGGTGCCATTGTCTTCTCCACCTAATCACCTAGATAACCATAATGGTGTGATCATTTACATAGAGCAGACAACCTGGGGTGTCAAGTCAAGTGAATCTTCGGAAGAATTACCACAATGCTAGTTGAGGTGATAGAATTGAAGCTCAGCTATTTCAAATTAAAATAATAATAATAATGTTGTTAAAATGCTTGACTCAATGTGCCAGGAAATTTGGAAAAGTCATCAATGACCACAGGACAGGAAAAGGTCAGTTTCACTCTGTTCCCAAAGGGGGCATTGTGATGGAATGCTCAAACTATTGCACATTCATGCTCATTTCATATGCTGGCAATGTAATGCTCAAAATTCCTCAATCTAGGTTTCTACAGTATGTGAACTGAGAACTTTCAAATGTACAAATAGGATTAGGAAAGACAGAGGAACCAGAGACCAAATTGCCAACATTCATTGGATCATAGAAAAAGAAGAGAATTCCAGAAAATGATCTACTTCTGCTTCATTCATTAGGCTAAAGCCTTTGCCTGTGTGGGTCACTGAAACTGTGGAAAATTCTTAAAGAGATGTGTATACTTGACCACATTACCTGGCTCTTGTGAAACGTGTGTGCATGTCAAGAAGTAACAGAATCAGGCAGGAACAAGGGACTTGTTTAGAATTGGTAAAGGAGTACATCAAGGGTGTTTTATTGTCATCCCACTTATTTAACTTACACGCAGAGTATATTATGCAAAATGTCAGATGGGAAGCACAAGCTAGAATCAAAATTTCTGGGAGAAATATCAGTAAACTCAGACATGCAGATGACAGAAAGCAGAAGAGGAATTAGAGCTCCTTGCTGAGATGAAAGTGGGGATTAAAAAAGCCGGCTTAAACCTTGACATTCAAAAAACTAAGATCATGTCATGCAGTCCCATCAGTTCAGTTCAGTTCAGTCACTCAGTCATGTCTGAGTCTTTGTGATCCCATGAATTGCAGCACATGAGGCCTCCCTGTCCATCACCAACTCCCGGAGTTCACTCAGACTCACGTCCATGGAGTCAGTGATGCCATCCAGCCATCTCATCCTCTGTTGTCCCCTTCTCCTCCTGCCCCCAATCCCTCCCAGCATCAGAGTCTTTTCCAATGAGTCAACTCTTCACATGAGATGGCCAAAGTACTTGATAGCAAATAGATCAGGACACAAAGGAAACTGCGACAGGTTTTTATTTTTGTGAGTTCCAAAATCACTGCATTGTGACTGAAGCCATGAAGTTAAAAGGCACTTGCTTCTTGGAGGAAGAGCTATGACCAACCTAGACAACATATGCAACCAGAGACATCACTTTGCTGGCAAAGGTCCATATAATCAAGGTATGGTTTTACCCAGTAGTTGTGCATGGATGTGAGATCTGAACCATAAAGAAGGTTGAATGCCAAATAATTGATGTTTTAGAACTGTGGTGCTGGAGAAGACTCTTGAGTCCCTTGAACTGCAAAGAGATCAAACCAGTCAGTCCTAAAGGAAATCAACACTGACTACTCATTGGAAGGACTGATGCTGAAGTTGCAATATTTTGGCCACCTGATGCAAAGAGCCAAATCATTAGAAAAGACACTAATGCTGGGTAAGATTGTAAGCAGGTGGGGATGAGTATGATAGAGAATAAAATGGTTGACTGTTGGCATAATTGTCTCAATGGGCATGATTTTGAGCAAATTCCAGGAGATAGTGAAGGACAGGGAAGCCTAGTGTGCTGTAGTTCATGGGGTCACAAAGAGCTGGACATGGCTGTGTGACTGAAAAACATCAATCAGAGGTAAATAAAGAAGCACCTGAAGTGTGTCACAGCACTTAAACATTGGATGTTGATAAACTACTGTATGTATTTGAAACAGGATAGTTGAGGAAGACCTTGTGAATTAATCAGCACTGAAAGAATGGATGTGTGTATTAACCCAGAGTAGATAAGTAAGCACTGTTATATGTCACAGTACTGATAGACTGAATGGTGATAAAAGACTTGTTGAGTTTGATCTCTGGGGGTCAAACAAGCACCTAATATATGCCACAAGTTACAGCCCTGAAGCCTTGGCTAATGATAAAATGCTGGGAACGTTAGACTGATGTGGACTATTAAGCACTTGAAGCATATCACTGTACTGAATACAGGATGATGATACACAAATGAGTATGTTTTACAAGAGAGGATGAAGAACATGAAGCATATCACAGAACTGAAACATTGAAGGATGGTAAACTCCTAGGATTGATGGGCCAGGATTGACAAAGAAGCATATGCTGAAATAGAGATGTTGATTAACTATTGAGTATTTGACACCAGGTGGACAAAGAAGCATTTGGAGCATGTCATATGTCAAGGCACTGAGCACTGAATGGCAATAAACTAAAGAGTGTGTATTTCCAGAGAGTGGATGAAGAGGCACTTGAATCATATCACAGCACTGAAACACTTACTTTGATAAGCTACTGGATATATTTTTCCAGTCTGATAAAGCAGTTTGTGTCAGAGCTTGAAAATACTGGATGGTGATAAACTACTGGTGTGTTTGACAAAGATGCACTCGAACTTGTGACAGCAGTGAAAAGCAGGAAGTGATAAGCTGCTGAGTCTATTTTAGTTGGGGTGGACAAAGATGTGGCTGAACCTCCTCTCTGAAGTGTGGATAATGAAAAGTATGTTTGACCTGGGGTGGATAAAGAAACACTGAAAGCATGTCACAACAATGAAACACTGGATGGAGATGGTGTCACTGCACTGAAACAGTAGATGATGATAATCTATTGGATGTGCTCAATGAGTAATCAATGAAGAAGTGCATGGTATGGCACTGCATGGTGATATACACCTGGTTGTATTTGACCAGTGTGGATGAAGAAGTTCTTGAAGCATGTCAAATCTTTGCAACCCTGGATGGTGATATATTCCCATCAAACAATGTGTCTTTTTGATATGGAGTGTAAAATCAAGCACTTAAAGCATGTCACGGGGCCTTTCCTGGTGGTCCAGTGGTTAAGCATCCACCTTGAAGTGTAGGGGATGAAGGTTCAATCCCTGATTGGGAAACTAACATCACATATGTTACAGAGTAACGAAGCCTGCATAACTGCAAATACTGAAGTTCTCACATTCCAGAGACTGCATGCCATGGTGAGAGTTGGCTTGTCTCAAGGACTATCTTACGTGACACAATTATGACCCAAAAAAGCCAACTAAGTAAATTAAGAAGAATCATGTCATAGGTGAAACATTGGTGATGATTTATTGAGTGTGCTTTACCTGGAGAAAATGAAGAAACACTTGAATCATGTCACTGCACTGAAACACAGGATGGTGATAAGCTGCTGGGTATATTTGACATGGGGTGCATGAAGAAGACTTGTGGAATGTTCCACAGTTAAAACATTGGATGATGATAATCTACTGAATGTGTTAGACCTGGAGTGGACAGAAGCATGTCACAGAACTGAAACACTAAGTGTGGTAAACTACAGTGTGTTTAAATAGGGGAGGATGAAGAAACACTTAACCTGTCACAGCACTGAATACTAGATATATTTGACCTGAAGTGGGTTGAACAAGCACTCGAAACAGGTTACAGGACTGAAATAAACACTGGATGGTGATAAATGACTCAGAGTGATGAACAGAGAAGATGAAGAAGCAATGGAAGCATGTCATGACAGTAAAATACTGAATGATGATAAACAGTATTAGTAGTGGCAAGATGCCTGCTCCAGAGTTCAAGTTCAAGATGCAGCAGGTTTGCACTAGAATGAAGGTTTAGTAAGTTTGTGTGGCCTCCCATAAAGTGCAAATTCAGCAGGTACAACATGCCTACCCTGGATCATGGGTCAGAAGGGGCAAAATGAGAGCTCCAGGCTGCAAGCTCAGAACGTGCATGATGTGCACTAGGATGCGGGCTCATTGGTGGCTGATGCATGTATTAGATTGCAAGTTCAGAAGTTTTGACATGGGTATTCTATAGCACTCATGTTATAAAACCTCACAATGGTCGTCTATTTTTTACTTATAACACTGTACACATTTAAATGCTATTTTCTCAAATCATCCCACCTTCACCTTCTCCCACTGAGTCCAAAAGTATGTTCTTTAGATGTTTGTCTCTCCTCCTGGCCTGCATATAGGCCATCTTCCTAAATTCCACATATATGAGTTAATATACAGCTTTGTCTTTCTCTTTCTTAGTTCCTTCATTCTGTGTAATAGGATTCACCCTCTTCCACCTCATTAGTACTGACTCGAATGCATGACTTCTTATAACTGAGTAATATTTCATATGTATATGTAGCAAAATTTCCTTAACTATTCATCTACTGATGGACCTCATGGTCACTTCCATGTCCTAACTATTGTAAACAGTGCTTCAATAAACACTAGAGTACTGTTTTTCTTTCAATTCTAGTTTCTTTGAGGTTCATACCCAAGAGTGGGATTGCTGGGTCATATGGGATTTCTATTTTCAACTTTATAAGGAGTCTCCACAAAGTTCTCCATAATGGTTGCACCAGTTTGCATCCTCATCAACAGTTTAAGAAGGTTCCCTTGTCTCCACACCCTCTCCAGCAATTTTACTGTAAATA
This sequence comes from Bos mutus, assembly GCF_027580195.1. Taxonomy (NCBI): domain Eukaryota; kingdom Metazoa; phylum Chordata; class Mammalia; order Artiodactyla; family Bovidae; genus Bos; species Bos mutus. Next base: position 17,209 of record NW_027218575.1, read on the forward strand.
TTTTAATCATGGCCAGTCTGACCAGTGTGAAGTGATAACTCAATGTGGTTTTGGTTTGCACTTCTCTTATAATGAGTGATGCTGAGTAACTTTTCTGTGTCTCTTAGTAATCTGTATATCTTCTTTGATTAGTTTTTCTGAGTAATATTTGTAGCTGAGTATTGAGATGCATTGGAGAAGGCAATGGCACCCCACTCCAGTACTCTTGCCTGGAAAATCCAATGGATGGAGGAGCCTGGTGGGCTGCAGTCCATGGGGTTACCAGGAGTCAGACACCACTGAGAGACTTCACTTTCACTTTTCACCTTCATGCATTGGAGAAGGAAATAGCAATCCACTCCAGTGTTCTTGCCTGGAGAATCCCAGGGACAGGGGAGCCTGGTGGGCTGCCGTCTATGGGGTCGCACAGAGTCGGACATGACTGAAGCGACTTAGCAGCAGTATTGAGATGCATGAGCAGCTTGCACATTTTGGAGATTAATTTTTTTGTTAGTTTTTCAGCTGCTATTTTCTCCCAATTCTGAAGGCTACGTTTCAGTTCAGTTGCTCAGTCATGTCTGACTCTTTGAGACCCCATGAATCGCAGCACACCAGGCCTCCCTGTCCATCACCAACTCCCAAGTTCAGTCAGACACAAGTCCATCGAGTCAATGATGCCATCCAGCCATCTCATCCTCTGTCCTCATCCTCATCCTCATCCTCCTGCTCCCAATCCCTCCCAGCATCAGAGTCTTTTCCAATGAGTCAACTCCTCACATGATGTGGCCAAAGTACTGGAGTTTCAGCTTTAGCATCATTCCTTCCAAAGAAATCTCAGGGCTGATCTCCTTCAGAATGGCCTGCTTGGACCTCCTTGCAGTCCAAGGGACTCTCAAGAGTCTTCTCTAACACCACAGTTCAAAAGCATAAATTCTACAGCGCTCAGCCTTCTTCACAGTCCAACTCCCACATCCATACATGACCACTGGAAAAGCCATTAGCCTTGACTAGATGGAACTTTGTTGGCAAAGTAATGTCTCTGATTTTCAATATGCTATCTAGATTGGTCATGACTTTTCTTCCAAGGAGTAAGCATCTATTAATTTCATGGCTGCAGTCACCAACTGCAGTGATTTTGGAGCCCCCCAAAATAAAGTCTGACACTGTTTCCACTGTTTTCCCATCTATTTCCAATGAAGAGATGGGTCCAAATGCCTGGTCTTCGTTTTCTGAATGTTGAGCTTTAAGCCAACTTTTTCACTCTCCTCTTTCAATTTCATCAAGAGGCTTTTGAGTTCCTCTTCACTTTCTGCCTAAGGGTGGTGTCATCTGCATTTCTGAGGTTTTTGAGATTTCTCTCAGCAGTCTTGATTCTAGCTTGTGCTTCTTTCAGCCCAACGTTTCTCATGATGTACTCTACATAGAAGTGAAATAAGCAGGGTGACAATAAACAGCCTTGGTGTACTCCTTTTCCTATTTGGAACCAGTCTGTTGTTCCATGTCCAGTTCTAACTGTTGCTTGCTGACCTGCATATAGGTTTCTCCAAGGCAGGTTCCATCTCTTTCAGAATTTTCCACAGGTTATTTGTGATCCACACAGTCAAAGGTTTTGGAATAATCAATAAAGCAGAAGTAGATGCTTTTCGGGAACTCTCTTGCTTTTTTGATAATCTAGCGGATGTTGGCAATTTGATCACTGGTTCTTCTGCCTTTTCTAAAACTGGCTTGAATATCTGGAAATTCACAGTTCATGTATTGCTGAAGCCTGGCTTGGAGAATTTTGAGCATTACTTTATTAACATGTGAGATGAGTGCAATTGTGCAAATGTTTGAGCATTTTTTGACAT
>NW_027218576.1:0-4231 GCF_027580195.1 Bos mutus
GTAATCAGTGCATGATCAGCCACGTGAACAGTGCATGATCAGCCATGTGATCAGTGCATGCACAGTCACGTGATCAGTGTGCATGATCAGCCGTGAGCGGTGCGTGATCAGTGCATGAGTCAGCCCGCGTGATCAGTGCATGATCAGGCGTGATCAGTGTATATTCAGTCGTGTGATCAGTGCATGATCAGTCCATGATCAGTGCGTGAGGCCACGTGATCGTGCGTGATCACGTGTGTATGATCAGTCACGTGATCGGTGCATGATCAGCCGCATCAGTTCATTATCAGCCACGTGATCAGTGCATGATCAGGCGCGTGATAAGTGCATGATCAGCCGCGTGATCAGTGCATGATCAGCCACGTGATCAGTGCATGATCAGCCGCGTGATCAGTGCATGATCAGCCCGTGATCAGTACATGATCAGTCACGTGATCAGTGCATGATCAGTCACGTGATCAGTGCATGATCAGCCGTGATCAGTGCATGATCAGGCCGTGATCAGTGCATGATCAGGCACGTGATCAGTGCATGATCAGCCACGTGATCAGTGCATGATCAATCACGTGATCAGTGCATGATCAGCCGCGTGATCAGTGCATGATCAGCACGTGATCAGTGCATGATCAGTCACGTGATCAGTGCATGATCAGCCCGTGATCAGTGCATGATTAGCCACGTGATCAGTGCATGATCAGCCACGTGATCAGTGCATGATCAGTCCACGTGATCAGTGCATGATCAGCAGTGCGTGATGGTGATCAGCCACGTGATCAGTGCATGATCAGCCACGTGATCAGTGTGCCATGATCAGTCACGTGATCAGTGCATGATCAGTCACGTGATCAGTGCATGATCAGCCCGTGATCAGTGCATGATCAGCCGCGTGATCAGTGCATGATCAGTCACGTGATCAGTGCATGATCCATTTTCAGCCACGTGATCAGTGCATGATCAGTCGCGTGATCAGTGCATGATCAGCCGTGGTGATCAGTGCATGATCAGCCGCGTGATCAGTGCATGATCACGTGACTGTGATCAGTGCATGATCAGTGCACGTGATCAGTGCATGATCAGTCACGTGATCAGTGCATGATCAGCACGTGATCAGTGCATGATCAGCCACGTGATCAGTGCATGATCAGTCACGTGATCAGTGTGATCAGGCATGTGATCAGTGCATGATCAGCCACGTGATCAGTGCATTTTCAGCCACGTGATCAGTGCATGATCAGTCACGTGATCAGTGCATGATCAGCCACGTGATCAGTGCATGATCAGCCACGTGATCAGTGCATGATCAGTCACGTGATCAGTGCATGATCAGCCACGTGATCAGTGCATGATCAGTCACGTGATCAGTGCATGATCAGTCACGTGATCAGTGCATGATCAGCCACGTGATCAGTGCATGATCAGCCACGTGATCAGTGCATGATCAGCCACGTGATCAGTGCATGATCAGCCACGTGATCAGTGCATGATCAGTCACGTGATCAGTGCATGATCAGTCACGTGATCAGTGCATGATCAGCCACGTGATCAGTGCATGATCAGCCACGTGATCAGTGTGCATGATCAGTCACGTGATCAGTGCATGATCAGCCACGTGATCAGTGCATGATCAGCCACGTGATCAGTGCATGATCAGTCATCGTGATCAGCCACGTGATCATGATCAGCCACGTGATCAGTGCATGATCAGCCGCGTGATCAGTGCATGATCAGCCACGTGATCAGTGCATCATCAGCCACGTGATCAGTGCATGATCAGCCACGTGATCAGTGCATGATCATCGCGTGATCAGTGCATGATCAGCCACGTGATCAGTGTATGATCAGCCACGTGATCAGTGCATGATCAGCCACGTGATCAGTGCATGATCAGCCACGTGATCAGTGCATGATCAGCCACGTGATCAGTGCATGATCAGCCACGTGATCAGTGCATGATCAGCCACGTGATCAGTGCATGATCAGCCACGTGATCAGTGCATGATCAGCCACGTGATCAGTGCATGATCAGCCACGTGATCAGTGCATGATCAGCCACGTGATCAGTGCATGATCAGCCACGTGATCAGTGTGCATGATCAGCCACGTGATCAGTGCATGATCAGCCACGTGATCAGTGCATGATCAGCCACGTGATCAGTGCATGATCAGTCACGTGATCAGTGCATGATCAGCCACGTGATCAGTGCATGATCAGCCACGTGATCAGTGCATGATCAGCCACGTGATCAGTGCATGATCAGCCACGTGATCAGTGCATGATCAGCCACGTGATCAGTGCATGATCGATCACGTGATCAGTGCATGATCAGCCACGTGATCAGTGCATGATCAGCCACGTGATCAGTGCATGATCAGCCACGTGATCAGTGCATGATCAGCCACGTGCGTGATCAGTGCATGATCAGCCACGTGATCAGTGCATGATCAGCCACGTGATCAGTGCATGATCAGCCACGTGATCAGTGCATGATCAGTCCACGTGATCAGTGCATGATCAGCCACGTGATCAGTGCATGATCAGCCACGTGATCAGTGCATGATCAGTCACGTGATCAGTGCATGATCAGCCGCGTGATCAGTGCATGATCAGCCACGTGATCAGTGCATGATCAGTCACGTGATCAGTGCATGATCAGCCACGTGATCAGTGCATGATCAGCCACGTGATCAGTGTGCATGATCAGTCATGTGATCAGTGCATGATCAGCCACGTGATCAGTGCATGATCAGTCACGTGATCAGTGCATGATCAGCCACGTGATCAGTGCATGATCAGCCACGTGATCAGTGCATGATCAGTCACGTGATCAGTGCATGATCAGCCACGTGATCAGTGCATGATCAGCCACGTGATCAGTGCATGATCAGCCACGTGATCAGTGCATGATCAGCCGCGTGATCAGTGCATGATCAGCCACGTGATCAGTGCATGATCAGCCACGTGATCAGTGCATGATCAGCCACGTGATCAGTGCATGATCAGCCACGTGATCAGTGCATGATCAGCCACGTGATCAGTGCATGATCAGTCACGTGATCAGTGCATGATCAGTCACGTGATCAGTGCATGATCAGCCACGTGATCAGTGCATGATCAGCCGCGTGATCAGTGCATGATCGTGATCAGTGCATGATCAGTGCGTGATCAGTGCATGTGATCCACGTATCAGTGCATGATCAGCCACGTGATCAGTGCATGATCAGCCACGTGATCAGTGCATGATCAGCCACGTGATCAGTGCATGATCAGCCACGTGATCAGTGCATGATCAGCCACGTGATCAGTGCATGATCAGCACGCGTGATCAGTGCATGATCAGGCACGTGATCAGTGCATGATCAGCCACGTGATCAGTGCATGATCAGCCACGTGATCAGTGCATGATCAGCCACGTGATCAGTGCATGATCAGTCACGTGATCAGTGCATGATCAGTGATCAGTGCATGATCAGCCACGTGATCAGTGCATGATCAACCCGTGATCAGTGCATGATCATTATCACGTGATCAGTGCATGATCAGCCAGGTGATCAGTGCATGATCAGCCACGTGATCAGTGCATGATCAGCCTTGTGATCAGTGCATGCACAGTCACGTGATCAGTGCATGATCAGGCACGTGATCAGTGCATGATCAGGCACGTGATCAGTGCATGATCAGGCACGTGATCAGTTCATGATCAGGCATGTGATCAGTGCATGATCAGTCACGTGATCAGTGCATGATCAGCCACGTGATCAGTGCATGATCAGCCACGTGATCGCATGATCAGCCACGTGATCAGTGTATGATCAGCCATGTGATCAGTGCATGATCAGCCAGGTGATCAGTGTATGATCAGGCATGTGATCAGTGCATGATCAGCCACGTAATCAGTGCATGATCAGCCACGTGATCATTGCATGCTCAGCCACTTGATCAGTGCATGCACAGTCACGTGATCAGTGTATATTCAGCTTCGTGATCAGTGCATGGTCAGCCACGTGATCAGTTCATTATCAGGCAGGTGATGACTGCATGATCAGTCACGTGATAAGTGCATGATCAGCCTTGTGATCAGTGCATGCACAGTCACGTGTTCAGTGTATATTCAGCTTCGTGATCAGTGCATGATGAGCCACGTGATCATTGCATGTTCATCCACGTGATCAGTGCATGCACAGTCACGTGATCAGTGTATGATCAGCTTCGTGATCAGTGCATGGTCAGCCA
>NW_027218577.1:0-30233 GCF_027580195.1 Bos mutus
TCACACACCTGTCACGTGGCTGATCATGCAATGATCATGTAGCTACCATGTACCGGTCACGTGACTGATCATACACCCATCATGTGACTTATCATGCAGTGATCACGTGGCTATCGAGCACTGTTCACGTGGCTGATCATACACTGATCACCTGCCTGGTCATGCACAGATCACGTGACTAATCATGAACTGATCACGTAGCTATCATGCACTTATCACGTGGCTATCATGCACTGCTCACGTGGCTGATCATTCAATGATCACACAGCTACGATGTACTAGTCACATGACTGTTCATGCACTGATCACCTGATTGATCCTGCACTGATCACGTGGCTCATCACGCACTGATCACGTGGTTGATCACACACGTATCACGTGACTGATCATGTACAGATCTCGTGACTAATCCTTAAGTGATCACGTGTCTATCGTGCACTGATCCCGTGGATATCATGCACTGATCACGTGGCTGATCACACACATATCACGTGACTGATCATGCACTGATCACGTGGCTGATCATGCAATGATCACGTAGCTACCATGTACTGGTCACGTGACTGATCATGCACTGATCACGTAATTGATCATGCACTGATTACGTGGCTGATCGAGCACTGATCACGTGACCGATCTTGCACTGATCACGTGACTGATCATGCACTGATCACGTGGCTATCATGCACTGCTCACGTGGCTGATCAGGCAATGAACACGCAGCTACCATGTACTGGTCACATGACTGATCATGCACTGATCACGTAATTGATCATGCACTGATCACCTGGCTTATTATGCGTTGATCATGTGACTGATCATGTGCTGACCACGTTTAGTGTCACACACTGATAATGTGCCTCTGGAGGCAATGAACATAGAGTTAAGTAGGCAGGAATCAGTCAGCAGGCTATAATCATGGAACTCAGCTGTGAGGAATCATGCTGCTCAGCTGGCAATAATCAAGTAGATGAGCAGGCAGGAATTACGCAGCACAGGTGACAATTGTCAAGGAGATGACAGGCAGGAATTGTGCAGCTCAGCTGGCAATTGTCAAGCAGATGAGCAGGCAATAATCACGCAGCTCAGCAGGCCCTGCTCACGGGATTGAGCATGCACTGTTCACGTGGCTGATCACACACTGATCACGTGATGATCATGCACTGATCACTTGGATATCATGCACTGATCACGTGGCTGATCATACACTGTTCACGTGTCTGATCATGCACTGATCACGTGGCTGATCATACACTGTTCACTTGTCTGATCATGCACTGATTAGGTGGCTGATCATTCACTGCTCATGTAACTGATCATGCACTAATCACGTGGCTATCATGCACTGATCACGTGGCTGATCATGCACTGATCACGTGGGTAGAATGCACTGATCACGTGGCAGATCATACACTGTTCACGTGCCTGGTCATGCACAGATCACGTGACTAATCATGAACTGATCACGTGGCTATAATTCACTGATCACGTGGCTGATCATGCACTGATTCACGTGCCTATCATGCACTGATCACGTGATTAAAAATGAACTGATCACGGAGGGTATCATGCACTGATCACGTGGCTGATCATGCACTGCTCACGTGAGCTGATCATGCACTGATCACGTGGCTATCATGCAGTGCTCACGTGGCTGATCCTGCAATGATCACGTAGCTAACATGTACTGGTCACATGACTGATAATGCAATGATAACGTAATTGATCATGCACGGATCACGTGATTGATCATGCACTGATCACGTGACTATTCATGCACTGATCATGGTGGCTGTCATGCACTGCTTACGTGACTGATCAGGCAATGATGAGCTATCAGGCATACTGGTCACCTGGCTGATCATGCACTGATCATGTGGCTATCATGCACTGATACGTGACTGATCGTACAATGATCACGATGTGACTGATAGCTACCATATATTGGTCACTGATGACTGATCATGCACTTGTCAAGCAATTGATCATGCACTAATCACGTGACTGATCATGCACTGATCACGTGACTGGCTATCATGCACTGATCATCGCGTGGCTGATCATGCACTGATCACGTGGCTATCATGCACTGCTCACGTGGCTGATCATGCAATGATCATGCGCTGCCTGCGATCATGTACTAGTCACATGACTGTTCATGCACTGATCACGTAATTGATCCTGCACTGATCACGTGGCTCATCACGCACTGATCACCTGGCTGATCACACACGTATCACGTGATTGATCAGGCACTGATCACCTGGCTTTCATGCTCTGATCACTTGGCTGGTCATACACTGATCACGTGCCTGGTCATGCACAGATTACATGACTGATCATGCACTGATCAGGTGAATGATCATACACTAATCACCTGGCTATCATGCACTACTCACGTGGCTGATCATGCAATGATCATGTAGCTACCATGTACCGGTCACGTGACTGATCATACACCCATCAGGTGACTGATCATGCACTGATCACGTGGCTATCGTGCACGGATCACGTGGCTGATCATCCACTGATCACCTGCCTGGTCCTGCACATATATCGTGACTAATCATGAAATGATGACGTAGCTATCATGCACTGATCACCTGGCTCATCATGCACTGATCACGTGGCTATCATGCAATGATCACGTGGCTATCATGCACTGATCACGTGGCTGATCATGCACTGATACCGTGACTGAGCATGAACTGATCACATGACTATCATGTAATGATCACGTGACTTAATGGCGCTGATCATGTGACTCATCATGGGCTGATCATGTTTGATATCATACACTGATCATGTGCCTCGGGAGGCAATAAACAAAGAGCTGAGTAGGCACGAATCAAACAGTCAGCAGGCAATAATCATGGAACTCAGCTGTGAGGAATCATGCTGCTCAGCTGGCAATAATCAAGCAGCTGAGCAGGCAGGAATTACGCAGCACAGCTGGCAATTGTCAAGCAGATGACAGGCAGGAATCGTGCAGCTCAGCTGGCAATTGTCAAGCAGATGAGCAGACAGTAATCACGCAGCTCAGCAGGCCCTGATCACGTGACTGAGCATGCACTGTTCACATGGCTGATTATACACTGATCACGTGATTGATCGTGCACTGATCACTTGGATATCATGCAGTGATCACGTGGCTGATCATACACTGTTCACGTGTCTGACCATGCACTGCTCACGTGGCTGATCATACACTGCTCACGAAACTGATCATGCACTGATCACGTGGCTGATCATACACTGATCACGTGTCTGATCATGCACTGATCACGTGGCTGATCATACACTGATCACGTGTCTGACCATGCACTGCTCACGTGGCTGATCATACACTGCTCATGAAACTGATCATGCACTGATCACGTGGCTGATCATACACTGATCACGTGGCTGAACATGCACTGTTCACGTGGCTGATCACACACCTGTCACGTGGCTGAACATGCAATGATCATGTAGCTACCATGTACCGGTCACGTGACTGATCATACACCCATCATGTGACTTATCATGCAGTGATCACGTGGCTATCGTGCACTGTTCACGTGGCTGATCATACACTGATCACCTGCCTGGTCATGCACAGATCACGTGACTAATCATGAACTGATCACGTAGCTATCATGCACTGATCACGTGGCTATCATGCACTGCTCACGTGGCTGATCATGCAATGATCACACAGCTACGATGTACTAGTCACATGACTGTTCATGCACTGATCACCTGATTGATCCTGCACTGATCACGTGGTTCATCACGCAGTGATCACGTGGCTGATCATGCACTGATCACGTGACTGATCATGTACAGATCTCGTGACTAATCCTTAAGTGATCACGTGGCTATGCAGCACTGATCCCGTGGATATCATGCACTGATCACGTGGCTGATCACACACATATCACGTGACTGATCATGCACTGATCACGTGGCTGATCATGCAATGATCACGTAGCTACCATGTACTGGTCACGTGACTGATCATGCACTGATCACGTAATTGATCATGCACTGATCACGTGGCTGATCGTGCACTGATCACGTGACCGATCATGCACTGATCACGTGACTGATCATGCACTGATCACGTGGCTATCATGCACTGCTCACGTGGCTGACCACGCAATGAACACGCAGCTACCATGTACTGGTCACATGACTGATCATGCACTGATCACGTAATTGATCATGCACTGATCACCTGGCTTATTATGCGTTGATCATGTGACTGATCATGTGCTGACCACGTTTAGTGTCACACACTGATAATGTGCCTCTGGAGGCAATGAACATAGAGCTGAGTAGGCAGGAATCAGTCAGCAGGCTATAATCATGGAACTCAGCTGTGAGGAATCATGCTGCTCAGCTGGCAATAATCAAGTAGATGAGCAGGCAGGAATTACGCAGCACAGGTGACAATTGTCAAGGAGATGACAGGCAGGAATTGTGCAGCTCAGCTGGCAATTGTCAAGCAGATGAGCAGACAGTAATCACGCAGCTCAGCAGGCCCTGATCACGTGATTGAGCATGCACTGTTCACGTGGCTGATCACACACTGATCACGTGATTGATCATGCACTGATCACTTGGATATCATGCACTGATCACGTGGCTGATCATACACTGTTCACGTGTCTGATCATGCACTGATCACGTGGCTGATCATACACTGTTCACTTGTCTGATCATGCACTGATCAGGTGGCTGATCATTCACTGCTCATGTAACTGATCATGCACTAATCACGTGGCTATCATGCACTGATCATGTGGCTATCATGCACTACTCACGTTGCTGATGATCATGCACTGATCATGCAGTATCACGTGGCTGATCATGCACTGATCACGTGACTGATCATACACCCATCAGGTGACTGATCATGCACTGATCACGTGGCTATCGTGCACGGATCACGTGGCTGATCATACACTGATCACGTGCCTAGTCATCCACAGATCACGTGACTACTCATGAAGTGATCACGTGGCTATCATGCACTGATCACCTGGATATCATGCACGGATCACGTGGCTGATCATACACGATCACGTGACTGATCATGCACTGATCACGTGGCTATAATGCACTGATCACGTGGCTGATCATGCACTGATCACGTGCCTGGTCATGCACAGATCACGTGACTAATCATGAACTGATCACGTGGCTATAATTCACTGATCACGTGGATATCATGCACTGATTACGTGCCTGTCATGCACAGATCACGTGATTAAAAATGAACTGATCACGGAGGTATCATGCACTGATCACGTGGCTGATCATACACTGCTCACGTAGCTGATCATGCACTGATCACGTGTCTATCATGCAGTGCTCACGTGGCTGATCCTGCAATGATCACGTAGCTAACATGTAATGGTCACTTGACTGATAATGCAATGGTAAGGTAATTGAACATGCACGGATCACGTGACTGATCATACACTGATCACGTGACTATTCATGCACTGATCAGGTGGCTATCATGCACTGCTTACGTGACTGATCATACAATGATCACATAGCTACCATATACTGGTCACCTGACTGATCATGCACTGATCACGTAATTGATCATGCACTGTTCACGTGACTGATCATGCACTGATCACGTGGCTATCATGCACTGATCACGTGGCTGATCATACACTGATCACGTGCCTGGTCATGCACAGATCACGTGACTACTCATGAATTGATCACGTGGCTATCATGCACTGATCACCTGGATATTATGCACTGATCACGTGGCTGATCACACACGTATCACGTGACTGATCATGCACTGATCACGTGGCTCTCATGCACTGATCACGTGGCTATAATGCACTGATCATGTGGCATATCATGCAATGATCACGTAGCTACCATGTACTGCTCACGTGACTGATCATGCAATGATCACGTGGCTGATCATGCACTGATCACGTGACTAATCATGCACTGATCACGTGGCTGATCATGCACTGACCACGTGGCTATCATGCACTGCTCACGTGGCTGATCATGCAATGATCACGCGTGGCTGATCTGATCATGCACTGATCACGTGACTGATCATGCACTGAAGACGTAATTGATCATGCACTGATCACGTGGCTGATCATGCACTGATCACGTGATCACGTGACTGATCATGCACTGATCACGTGACTGATCATGCACTGATCACGTGGCTGATCATACACTGTTCACGTGGCTTTTCATGCACTGATCACGCGTGACTATTCATGCACTGATCACGTGGCTGATCATGCACTGATCACGTGGCTATCATGCACTGATCACGTGCCTGATCATGCACTGATCACGTGACTATCATGAACTGATCACGTGGCTATCATGCACTGATCACGTGGCTGATCATGCACTGATCACGTAGCTGATCATGCACTGATCACGTGTCTGATCATGCACTGATCACGTGGCTGATCATGCAATGATCACGTGGCTATCATGTAATGATCACGTGACTGATCATGCAATGGTCACGTGGCTGATCATGCACTGATCACGTGATTGATCATACACTGATCACGTGACTGATCATGCACTGATCACGTGGCTGATCATGCACTGATCACGTGACTGATCATGCACTGATCGTGACTGAGCTACTGATCACGCATACTGATCACCTGACTGATCATGCACTGATCAGGTGGCTGATCATGCACTGATCATGACGTGACTGATCATGCACTGATCACGTGGCTGATCATATACTGGTCACCTGACTGATCATGCACTGATCACGTGGCTGATCATGCACTGATCACGTGGCTGATCATGCACTGATCACGTGGCTGATCATGCACTGATCACGTGGCTGATCATGCACTGATCACGTGGCTGATCATGCACTGATCACTTGGCTGGTCCTACACACTGATCACGTGGCTGATCATGCACAGATCATGCACATGACTGATCATGCACTGATCACGTGACTGATCATGCACTGATCACCTGGCTATCATGCACTACTCACGTGGCTGATCATGCAATGATCACGCTGCTATCATGTACTGATCACGTGACTGATCATGCACTGATGACGTAACTGATCATGCACTGATCTTGTGGCTGATCATGCACTGATCACGTGGCTGATCATGCACTGATCACGTGGCTATCATGCACTGATCACTTGGCTGGTCCTACACTGATCACGTGCCTGGGCATGCACAGATAACATGACTGATCATGCACTGATCGTGCTGACTGACTGATCACCTGGCTATCATGCACTACTCACCTGGCTGATCATGCAATGATCACGTAGCTACCATGTACCGGTCACGTGACTGATCATACACCCATCAGGTGACTGATCATGCACTGATCACTTGGCTATTGTGCACTGTTCACGTGGCTGATCATACAATGATCACCTGCCTGGTCATGCACAGATCACGTGACTAATCATGAACTGATCAAGTAGCTATCATGCACTGATCACCTGGCTGATCATGCACTGATCCCGTGGCTATCATGCAATGATCACGTGGCTGTCATGCACTGATCACATGGCTGATCATGCACTGATACCGTGACTGCGCATGGACTGATCACATGACTATCATGTAGTGATCCCGTGACTTAATGGCGCTGATCATGTGACTCATCATGGGCTGATCATGTTTGATATCATACACTGATCATGTGCCTCTGGAGGCAATAAACATAGAGCTGAGTAGGCACGAATCAAACAGTCAGCAGGCAATAATCATGGAACTCAGCTGTGAGGAATCATGCTGCTCAGCTGGCAATAATCAAGCAGCTGAGCAGGCAGGAATTACGCGGCACAGCTGGCAATTGTCACGCAGATGACAGGCAGGAATCGTACAGCTCAGCTGGCAATTGTCAAGCAGATGAGCAGACAGTAATCACGCAGCTCAGCAGGCCCTGATCACGTGACTGAGCATGCACTGTACACGTGGCTGATCATACACTGATCACGTGATTGATCATGCACTGATCACTTGGATATCATTCAGTGATCACGTGGCTGATCATACACTGTTCACGTGTCTAACCATGCACTGCTCACGTGGCTGATCATACACTGCTCACGTAACTGATCATGCACTGATCACGTGGCTGATCATACACTGATCACGTGGCTGAACATGCACTGTTCACGTGGCTCATCACCCACCTGTCACGGGGCTGATCATGCAATGATCATGTAGCTGCCATGTACCGGTCACGAGACTGATCATACACCCATCAGGTGACTTATCATGCACTGATCACGTGGCTATCATGCACTGTTCACGTGGCTGATCATACAATGATCACCTGCCTGGTCATGCACAGATCACGTGACTGATCATGCACTGATCACGTGGCTATCATGCACTGCTAACGTGGCTGATCATGCAATGATCACACAGCTACCATGTATTGGTCACGTGACTGATCATGCACTGATGACGTAATTGACCATGCACTGATCATGTGGCTGATCATGCACTGATCATGTGGCTGATCATGCACTGATCACGTGGCTATCATGCACTGATCACTTGGCTGGTCATACACTGATCACGTGCCTGGTCATGCACAGATAACATGACTGATCATGCACTGATCACGTGACTGATCATGCCCTGATCCCCTTGCTATCATGCACTACTCACCTGGCTGATCATGCAATGACCATGTAGCTACCATGTACCGGTCACGTGACTGATCATACACCCATCAGGTGACTGATCATGCACTGCTCACTTGTCTATCGTGCACTGTTCACGTGGCTGATCATACACTGATCACCTGCCTGGTCATGCACAGATCACGTGACTAATCATGAACTGATCAAGTAGCTATCATGCACTGATCACCTGGCTGATCATCCACTGATCACGTGGCTATCATGCAATGATCACGTGGCTGTCATGCACTGATCACATGGCTGATCATGCACTGATACCGTGACTGAGCATGGAGTGATCACATGACTATCATGTAGTGATCACGTGATTTAATGGCGCTGATCATGTGACTCATCATGGGCTGATCATGTTTGATATCATACACTGATCATGTGCCTCTGGAGGCAATAAACATAGAGCTGAGTAGGCACGAATCAAACAGTCAGCAGGCAATAATCATGGAACTCAGCTGTGAGGAATCATGCTGCTCAGCTGTCAATAAACAAGCAGCTGAGCAGGCAGGAATTACACAGCACAGCTGGCAATTGTCAAGCAGATGAGCAGACAGTAATCACGCAGCTCAGCAGGCCCTGATCACGTGACTGAGCATGCACTGTTCACGTGGCTGATCATACTCTGATCACGTGATTGATCATGCACTGATCACTTGGATATCATGCACTGATCACGTGGCTGATCATACACTGTTCACGTGTCTGAACATGCACTGATCACCTGGCTGATCATGCACTGATCACGTGGCTATCATGAAATGATCACGTGGCTATCATGCACTGATCACGTGGCTGATCATGCACTGATCACGTGCCTAGTCATGCACAGATCACGTGACTACTCATGAAGTGATCACGTGGCTATCATGCACTGATCACCTGGATATCATGCACTGATCACGTGGCTGATCATACACGTATCACGTGACTGATCATGCACTGATCACGTGGGTATAATGCACTGATCACGTGGCGGATCATACACTGTTCACGTGCCTTTTCATGCACAGATCACGTGACTAATCATGAACTGATCACGTGGCTATAATTCACTGATCATGTGCATATCATGCAATGATTACGTGTCTCTCATGCACAGATCACGTGATTAATCATGAACTGATCACATAGGTATCATGCACTGATCACGTGGCTGACCATACACTGATTACGTGGCTGATCATACACTGCTCACTTAGCTGATCATGCTCTGATCACGTGTCTATCATGCAGTGCTCACGTGGCTGATCCGGCAATGATCACGTAGCTAACATGTAATGGTCACGTGACTGATGATGCAATGGTAACGTAATTGATCATGCACGGATTACGTGACTGATCATACACTGATCACGTCACTGATCATGCACTGATCAGGTGTCAATCATGCACTGCTTACGTGACTGATCATACAATGATCACATAGCTACCACATACTGGTCACGTGACTGATCATGCACTGATCACGTAATTGATCATGCACTGTTCACGTGACTGATCATGCACTGATCACGTGGCTATCATGCAATGATCACGTGGCTGGTCCTACACTGATCACGTGCCTGGGCATGCACAGATAACATGACTGATCGCACTGTTCACGTGACTGATCATGCACTGATCACGTGGCTGATCATGCAATGATCACGTGGCTGATCATGCAATGATCACGTAGCTACCATGTACTGGTCACGTAACTGATCATGCACTGATCTCGTAAATGATCATGTACTGATCACGTGGCTGATCATGCACTGATCACGTGACTGATCATGCCCTGATCACGTGGCTGATCATGCACTGATCACGTGGCTATCATGCACTGCTCACGTGGCTGATCATGCAATGATCACACAGGTATGATGTACTAGTCACATGACTGTTCATGCACTGATCACGTGATTGATCCTGCACTGATCACGTGGCTCATCACGCACTGATCACGTGGCTGATCACACACGTATCACGTGACTGATCATGTACAGATCACGTGACTAATCCTGAAGTGATCACGTGGCTATCCTGCACTGATCCCGTGGATATCATGCACTGATCACGTGGCTGATCATGCACTGATACCGTGACTGAGCATGGACTGATCACATGACTATCATGTAGTGATCACGTGACTTAATGGTGCTGATCATGTGACTGATCATGGGCTGATCATGTTTGATATCATACACTGATCATGTGCCTCGGGAGGCAATAAACATAGAGCTGAGTAGGCACGAATCAAACAGTCAGCAGGCAATAATCATGGAACTCAGCTGTGAGGAATCATGCTGCTCAGCTGTCAATAAACAAGCAGCTGAGCAGGCAGGAATTACACAGCACAGCTGGCAATTGTCAAGCAGATGAGCAGACAGTAATCACGCAGCTCAGCAGGCCCTGATCACGTGACTGAGCATGCACTGTTCACGTGGCTGATCATACACTGATCACGTGATTGATCATGCACTGATCACTTGGATATCATGCACTGATCACGTGGCTGATCATACACTGTTCACGTGTCTGAACATGCACTGATCACCTGGCTGATCATGCACTGATCACGTGGCATTTCACACACGTGTCACGTGACTGATCATGCACTGATCACGTGGCTATCATGCACTGGTCCCGTGGATATCATGCACTGATCACGTGACTGATCATGCACATGATCACGTGGACTGATCATGCACTGATCACGTGGCTGATCATGCACTGATCACGTGGCTGATCATACACTGATCACGTGACTGATCATGCACTGATCACGTGGGTGATCATGCACTGATCACGTGGCTGATCATGCACTGTTGACGCGTGACTGATCATGCACTGATCACGTGGCTAATCATGCACTGATCACGTGGCTGATCATGCACTGATCACGTGGCTATCATGCACTGGTCACATGACTGATCATGCACTGATCACCTCTGATCATGCACTGATCACGTGGCTAATCATGCACTGATCACGTGACTGATCATGCACTGATCACGTGGCTGTCATACACTGTTAATGTGCCTCTGAGGCAAAGAACAAAGAGCTGAGTGGCTGATCATCTGATCACGTGACTCTATCATGCACTGAACTCAGCTGGCTGATCATGCTGCTGAGCTGGCGTAAGCTAGATGAGCAGGCAGGAATGGTCGCGTGACTGATCATGAGATGACAGGCAAGAATTGTGCAGCTCAGCTGGCAATTGTCAAGAAGATGAGCTGAGTAATCACGGCTGATCAGGCACTGATCACGTGACTGATCATGCACTGATCACGTGGCTGATCATGCACTGATCACGTGATTGATCATGCACTGATGATCTATCATGCACTGATCACGTGGCTGATCATACACTGTTCACGTGTCTGATCATGCACTGATCACGTGGCTGATCATGCACTGTTCACGTGTCTGATCATGCACTGATGCGTGGCTGGTCATACACTGATCATGTAACTGATCATGCAACTGATCACGTGGCTGATCATGCACTGATCATGTAGCTATCATGCGCTACTCACGTGGCTGATCATGCACTGATCGTAAATGATCATGTACTGATCACGTGGCTGATCATGCACTGATCAGGTGACTGATCATGCACTGATCACGTGGCTGATCATGCACTGTTCACGTGGCTGATCATGCACTGATCACTGCCTGGTCATGCACAAATCACGTGACTAATCATGAACTGATCAGGTAGCTGATCATGCACTGATCACCTGGCTGATCATGCACTGATCACGTGGCTGATCATGCACTGATCACGTGGCTCATCACGCACTGATCACGTGGCTGATCACACACTGATCACGTGACTGATCATGCACAGATCACGTGACTAATCATGAATTGATCACGTGGCTATCATGCACTGATCACGTGGATATCATGCACTGATCACGTGGCTGATCATGCACTGATCACCGTGACTGATCATGCACTGATCACATGACTATAATGCACTGATCACGTGGCGGATAATGGCACTGATCACGTGACTGATCATGCACTGATCACGTGACTATCATCACTGATCAACTGATCACGAGGCTATAATTCACTAATCACGAGGATATCATGCACTGATTACATGCCTGTCATGCACAGATCACGTGATTAATCATAAACTGATCACATAGGTATCATGCACTGATCACGTGGCTGAGCATGCAATGATCACGTAGCTACCATGTACTGGTCACGTGACTGATCATGAACTGATCACGTGGCTGATCATGCACTGATCACGTGACTAATCATGCACTGATCACGTGGCTGATCATGCACTGATCACATGACTGATCATGCACTGATCACGTAGTAGATCATGCACTGATCACGTGGCTGATCATGCACTGATCACTTGACTGATTATGCAATGATCACGCAGCTACCATGTACTGGTCACGTGACTGATCATGCACTGATGACCTAATTGATCATGCACTGATCACGTGGCTGATCATGCAATGATCACGTGGCTGATCATCACACTGATCACGTGACTGATCATGCACTGATGACGTGGCTGATCATGCACTGATCACGTGGCTGATCATGCACTGATCACGTGACTGATCATGCACTGATCACGTGGCTGATCATGCACTGATCACGTGGCTGATCATGCACTGATCACTTGGCTGGTCATACACTGATCACGTGGCTGTCATGCACTGATCACGTGACTGATCATGCACTGATCACGTGGCTGATCATGCACTGATCATGTGGCTGATCATGCACTGATCACGTGACTAATCATGCACTGGTCACGTGACTGATCATGCACTGATCACGTGACTGATCATGCACTGATCACGTGGCTATCATGCACTGCTAACGTGGCTGATCATGCAATGATCACGCAGCTACCATGTACTGGTCACGTGACTGATCATGCACTGATGACGTAATTGATCATGCACTGATCATGTGGCTGATCATGCACTGATCACGTGGCTGATCATACACTGATCACGTGACTGATCATGCACTGATCACGTGACTGATCATGCACTGATCACGTGGCTCTCATGCACTGATCACTTGGCTGGTCATACACTGATCACGTGCCTGGTCATGCACAGATAACATGACTGATCATGCACTGATCACGTGACTGATCATGCACTGATCACCTGGCTATCATGCACTACTCACGTGGCTGATCATGCAATGATCATGTAGCTACCATGTACCGGTCACGTGACTGATCATACACCCATCAGGTGACTGATCATGCACTGATCACGTGGCTGATCATGCACTGATCACGTGTCTGATCATGCACTGATCACCTGAGCTATCATGCACTGATCACGTGACTGATCATGCACTGATCACGTGACTGATCACTGATCACGTGGCTATCATGCACTGATCACGTGGCTGATCATGCACTGATACCGTGACTGAGCATGGACTGATCACATGACTATCATGTAGTGATCACGTGACTTAATGGCGCTGATCATGTGGCTCATCATGGGCTGATCATGTTTGATATCATACACTGATCATGTGCCTCTGGAGGCAATAAACATAGAGCTGAGTAGGCACGAATCAAACAGTCAGCAGGCAATAATCATGGAACTCAGCTGTGAGGAATCATGCTGCTCAGCTGGCAATAATCAAGCAGCTGAGCAGGCAGGAATTACGCAGCACAGCTGGCAATTGTCACGCAGATGACATGCAGGAATCGTGCAGCTCAGCTGGCAATTGTCAAGCAGATGAGCAGACAGTAATCACGCAGCTCAGCAGGCCTGATCACGTGACTGAGCATGCACTGTTCACGTGGCTGATCATACACTGATCACGTGATTGATCATGCACTGATCACGTGGACTATCATGCACTGATCACGTGGCTGATCATCACACTGATCATGATCACGTGACTGATCATGCACTGATCACGTGTCTATCATGCACTGATCACGTGGATGATCATGCACTGATCACGTGGCTGATCATCACGTGGCTGATCACGTGGCTGATCATGCAGTGATCACGTGGCTATCATGCACTGATCACGTGGCTGATCATGCACTGATCACGTGCCTGGTCATGCACTGATCACATGACTGATCATGCACTGATCAGGTGAATGATCATACACTAATCACGTGGCTGATCATGCACTGATCACGTGGCTGATCATGCACTGATCACGTGGCTGATCATGCACTGATCACGTGACTGATCATGCACTGATCAGGTGACTGATCATGCACTGATCACGTGGCTATCATGCACTGTTCACATGGCTGATCATACACGTGATCACACTGCCTGGTCATGATCACAAATCACGTGACTGATCATGCACTGATCACAAGCTGATCATGCACTGATCACCTGGCTGATCATGCACTGATCACGTGGCTGATCATACAATGATCACGTGGCTGATCATGCACTGATCACGTGGCTGATCATGCACTGATCACGTGCCTAATCATGCACTGATCACGTGGCTGATCATCCAAGTGATCACGTGGCTATCATGCACTGATCACCTGGATATCATGCACTGATCACGTGACTGATCATACACTGATCACGTGACTGATCATGCACTGATCACGTGGGTATAATGCACTGATCACGTGGCGGATCATACACTGTTCATACACTGTGCACTGATCACGTGGCTGGATCATGCAGAGATCACGTGACTAATCAACTGATCACGCGTGGCTGATAATCACTGCCTAATCACGCTGTGATATCATGCACTGATCACGTGGCCTAATCATGCACTGATCACGTGATTAATCATGCACTGATCACTGGGTGATGATCATGCAGATGACTGATCACGAATCGCTGCTCAGCTGGCAACTGATCATGCAGATGATCAGACAGTGATCACGTGGCTCATCATGTACTGATCACGTGACTGATCATGCACTGATCACGTGGCTGATCATGCACTGATCACGTGACTGATCATGCACTGATCACGTGGCTGATCATGCACTGATCACGTGGCTGATCATGCACTGATCACGTGACTGATCATGCACTGATCACGTGGCTGATCATGCACTGATCACGTGACTGATCATGCACTGATCACGTGGCTGATCATGCACTGATCACGTGACTGATCATGCACTGATCACGTGGTTGATCATGCACTGATCACGTGGCTGATCATGCAATGATGATCGCAGCTATCATGTACTGATCACGTGACTGATCATGCACTGATCAGGTGACTGATCATGCACTGATCACGTGGCTGATCATGCACTGATCACGTGGCTGATCATGCACTGATCACGTGCCTGATCATGCACTGATCACGTGGCTGATCATGCACTGATCACGTGGCTATCATGCACTGATCACGTGGCTGATCATGCACTGATCACGTGACTGATCATGCACTGATCACGTGACTGATCATGCACTGATCACGTGGCTGATCATGCACTGATCACGTGACTGATCATGCACTGATCACGTGGCTGATCATGCACTGATCACGTGACTGATCATGCACTGATCACGTGGCTATCATGCACTGATCACGTGCTGATCATGCTGGTGGCTGGTCATGCACTGATCACGTGACTGATCATGCACTGATCACGTGACTGATCATGCACTGATCACGTGGCTGATCATGCACTGATCACGTGGCTGATCATGCACTGATCACGTGACTGATCATGCACTGATCACGTGACTGATCATGCACTGATCACGTGACTGATCATGCACTGATCACGTGGCTATCATGCACTGATCACGTGGCTGATCATGCACTGATCATGTGGCTGATCATGCACTGATCACATGACTAATCATGCACTGGTCACGTGACTGATCATGCACTGATCACCTGGCTGATCATACACTGATCACGTACCTATCATGCAATATCACGTGGCTGTCATGCACTGATCACGTGGCTGATCATGCACTGATACCGTGACTGAGCATGGACTGATCACATGACGATCATGTAGTGATCACGTGACTTAATGGCACTGATCATGTGACTCATCATGGGCTGATCATGTTTGATATCATACACTGATCATGTGCCTCTGGAGGCAATAAACATAGAGCTGAGTAGGCACGAATCAAACAGTCAGCAGGCAATAATCATGGAACTCAGCTGTGAGGAATCATGCTGCTCAGCTGGCAATAATCAAGCAGCTGAGCAGGCAGGAATTACACAGCACAGCTGGCAATTGTCACGCAGAGATGAGCAGACAGTAATCCAGCAGCAGGGCCTGATCACGTGACTGAGCATGCACTGTTCACGTGGCTGATCAGGGCCTGATCACGTGATTGATCATGCACACTGATCACTTGGATATCATGCACTGATCACGTGGCTGATCATACACTGTTCACGTGTCTGAACATGCACTGATCACCTGGCTGATCATGCACTGATCACGTGGCTATCATGAAATGATCACGTGGCTATCATGCACTGATCACGTGGCTGATCATGCACTGATCACGTGCCTAGTCATGCACAGATCACGTGACTACTCATGAAGTGATCACGTGGCTATCATGCACTGATCACCTGGATATCATGCACTGATCACGTGGCTGATCACACACTGATCACGTGACTGATCATGCACTGATCACGTGGATGTATGCATGCACTGATCACACTGATCACGTGGCGGATCATACACTGTTCACGTGCCTGGTCATGCACAGATCACGTGACTAATCATGAACTGATCACGTGGCTATAATTCACTGATCGTGGATATCATGCACTGATTACGTGCCTGATCATGCACTGATCACGTGGATTAATCATGAACTGATCACGTAGGTATCATGCACTGATCACGTGGCTGATCATACACTGTTCACGTGGCTGATCATACATTGCTCATGTAGCTGATCATGCTCTGATCACGTGTCTATCATGCAGTGCTCACGTGGCTGATCCTGCAATGATCACGTAGCTAACATGTAATGGTCACGTGACTGATGATGCAATGATCACGTGGCTGATCATGCACGGATTACGTGACTGATCATACACTGATCACGTCACTGATCATGCACTGATCAGGTGTCAATCATGCACTGCTACGTGACTGATCATACAATGATCACATAGCTACCACATACTGGTCACGTGACTGATCATGCACTGATCACGTAATTGATCATGCACTGTTCACGTGACTGATCATGCACTGATCACGTGGCTGATCATGCAATGATCACGTGGCTGATCATGCAATGATCACGTGGCTGATCACTGATCACGCTGGTCATACACTGATCATGCACTGATCTCGTAAATGACTGATCATGCACTGATCACGTGACTGATCATGCACTGATCACGTGGCTGATCATGCACTGATCACGTGGCTGATCATGCAATGATCACGTGGCTATCATGCACTGGTCACGTAACTGATCATGCACTGATCACGCACAGGTGATCATGTACTGATCACGTGGCTGATCATGCACTGATCACGTGACTGATCATGCACTGATCACGTGGCTGATCATGCACTGATCACGTGGCTGATCATGCACTGATCACGTGGCTGATCATGCACTGATCACGTGGCTGATCATGCACTGATCACGTGGCTATCATGCACTGATCACGTGGCTATCATGCACTGATCACGTGGCTGATCATGCACTGATCACGTGACTGATCATGGACTGATCACGTGACTGATCATGTAATGATCACGTGACTAATAATGGTGCTGATCACGTGACTGATCATGGGCTGATCCCGTTTGATATCATACACTGATCACGTGGCTGATCATGCAATAAACAAAGAGCTGAGTAGGCATGGAATCAAACAGTCAGCAGGCAATAATCATGGAACTAGTGAATCATGCTGCTCAGCTGGCAATAATCAAGCAGCTGAGCAGGCAGGAATTACAGCACAGCACAGCTGATCATTTGACACAGATGACAGACAGGACTGATCGTGCAGCTCAGCTGCACTGTCAAGCAGATGATCAGACACTGATCGTGCAGCTGATCAGGCACTGATCACGTGACTGATCATGCACTGTCACACGTGGCTGATCATACACTGATCAGCGTGATTGATCATGCACTGATCAGCTGGCTGATCATGCACTGATCACGTGGCTGATCATGCACTGATCACGTGGCTATCATGCACTGCTCACGTGGCTGATCATGCACTGATCACGCAATTGATCATGCACTGATCACGTGGCTGATCATGCACTGATCACGTGATCACGTGACTGATCATGCACTGATCACGTGGCTGATCATGCACTGATCACGTGATTGATCATGCACTGATCATCATCACTGATGATCATCATGCACTGATCACGTGACTGATCATGCACTGATCACGTGTCTGATCATGCACTGATCACGTGGCTGATCATGCACTGATCACGCTGGCTGATCACTGATCACGTGACTGATCATGCACAGATCACGTGACTAATCATGCACTGATCACGTGGCTATCATGTACTGATCACGTGGATATCATGCACTGATCACGTGGCATTTCACACACGTATCACGTGACTGATCATGCACTGATCACGTGGCTATCATGCAATGATCACGTAGCTACCATGTACTGGTCACGTGACTGATCATGCACTGATCACGTAATTGATCATGCACTGATCACGTGGCTGATCGTGCACGGATCACGTGACCGATCATGCACTGATCACGTGGCTATCATGCACTGCTCACGTGGCTGATCATGCAATGATCACGCAGCTACCATGTACTGGTCACATGACTGATCATGCACTGATCACATAATTGATCATGCACTGATCAACTGGCTTATCATGCGTTGATCATGTGACTGATCATGTGCTGATCACGTTTAGTGTCACACACTGGTAATGTGCCTCTGGAATCAAAGAACAAAGAGCTGAGTAGGCAGGAATCAGTCAGCAGGCTATGATCATGGAACTCAGCTGTGAGGAATCATGCTGCTCAGCTGGCAATAATCAAGTAGATGAGCAGGCAGGAATTACGCAGCACAGGTGACAATTGTCAAGGAGATGACAGGCAAGAATTGTGCAGCTCAGCTGGCAATTGTCAAGCAGATGAGCAGACAGTAATCACGCAGCTCAGCAGGCCCTGATCACGTGATTGAGCATGCACTGTTCACGTGGCTGATCACACACTGATCACGTGATTGATCATGCACTGATCACTTGGATATCATGCACTGATCACGTGGCTATCATGCACTGATCACGTGGCTGATCATGCAATTATCACATAGCTACCATGTACTGGTCTCGTGACTGATCATGCACTGATCACTTAACTGATCATGCACTGATCACGTGCCTGATCATGCACTGATCACGTGACTGATCATGCACTGATCACGTGGCTATAATGCACTGCTAACGTGGCTGATCATGCAATGATCACACAGCTGCCATATACTGGTCACCTGACTGATCATGCACTGATGACGTAATTGATCATGCACTGATCATGTGGCTGATCATGCACTGATCATGTGGCTAATCATACACTGATCACGTGCCTGGTCATGCACAGATAACATGACTGATCATGCACTGATCACGTGACTGATCATGCACTGATCACCTGGCTATCATGCACTACTCACGTGGCTGATCATGCAATGATCATGTAGCTACCATGTACCGGTCACGTGACTGATCATACACCCATCAGGTGACTGATCATGCACTGATTACGTGGATGATCATACACTGATCACCTGCCTGGTCATGCACAGATCACGTGACTAATCATGAACTGATGACGTAGCTATCATGCACTGATCACGTGGCTGATCATGCACTGATACCGTGACTGAGCATGGACTGATCACATGACTATCACGTAGTGATCACGTGACTTAATGGCGCTGATCATGTGGCTCATCATGGGCTGATCATATTTGATATCATACACTGATCATGTGCCTCTGGAGGCAATAAACATAGAGCTGAGTAGGCACGAATCAAACAGTCAGCAGGCAATAATCATGGAACTCAGCTGTGAGGAATCATGCTGCTCAGCTGGCAATAATCAAGCAGCTGAGCAGGTAGGAATTACGCAGCACAGCTGGCAATTGTCACGCAGATGACATGCAGGAATCGTGCAACTCAGCTGGAAATTGTCAAGCAGATGAGCAGACAGTAATCACGCAGCTCAGCAGGCCCTGATCACGTGACTGAGCATGCACTGTTCACGTGGCTGATCATACACTGATCACGTAATTAATCCTGCATTGATCACGTGACTCATCATGCACTGATCACGTGGCTGATCACACACGTATCACGTGACTGATCATGCACTGATCACGTGTCTATCATGCACTGATCACGTGGATATCATGCACTGATCTCGTGTCTGATCACACACGTGTCACGTGGCTGATCATTCAGTGATCACATGGCTATCATGCACTGATCACTTGGCTGGTCATACACTGATCACGTGCCTAGTCATGCACAGATTACATGACTGATCATGCACTGATCAGGTGAATGATCATACACTAATCACTTGGCTATCATGCACTACTCACGTGGCTGATCATGCAATGATCATGTAGCTACAATGTACCGGTCACGTGACTGATCATACACCCATCAGGTGACTGATCATGCACTGATCACGTGGCTATCATGCACTGTTCACGTGGCTGATCATCCACTGATCACCTGCCTGGTCATGCACAGATCACGTGACTAATCATGAACTGATCACGTATCTATCATGCACTGATCACGTGGCTCATCATGCACTGATCACGTGGCTATCATGCAATGATCACGTGGCTATCATGCACTGATCACGTGGCTGATCATGCACTGATACCGTGACTGAGCATGAACTGATCACATGACTATCATGTAATGATCACGTGACTTAATGGCGCTGATCATGTGACTCATCATGGGCTGATCATGTTTGATATCATACACTGATCATGTGCCTCGGGAGGCCTTAAACAAAGAGCTGAGTAGGCACGAATCAAACAGTCAGCAGGCAATAATCATGGAACTCAGCTGTGAGGAATCATGCTGCTCAGCTGGCCATAATCAAGCAGCTGAGCAGGCAGCAATTACGAAGCACAGCTGGCAATTGTCAAGCAGATGATAGACAGGAATCATGCAGCTCAGCTGGCAATTGTCAAGCAGATGAGCAGACAGTAATCACGCAGCTCAGCAGGCCCTGATCACGTGACTGAGCATGCACTGTTCACGTGGCTGATCATACACTGATCACGTGATTGATCATGCACTGATCACTTGGATATCATGCAGTGATCACGTGGCTATCATGCACTGATCACGTGGCTGATCATGCACTGATCACGTGGCTGATCATGCACTGATCACGTGACTGATCATGCACTGATCACGTGGCTGATCATGCACTGATCACGTGACTCATCATGCACTGATCACGTGGCTGATCACACACTGATCACGTGACTGATCATGCACTGATCACGTGGCTATCATGCACTGATCACGTGGCTATCATGCACTGATCACGTGGCTATCATGCACTGATCACGTGGCTGATCACACACGTGTCACGTGACTGATCATGCAGTGATCACATTGCTTTCATGCACTGATCACGTGGCTATCATGCACTGATCACGTGCCTGATCATGCACTGATCACCTGACATATCATGCACTGATCACGTGACTGATCATGCACTGATCACGTGACTGATCATGCACTGATCACGTGGCTATCATGCACTGATCACGTGGCTGATCATGCAATGATCACACAGCTACCATATACTGGTCACGTGACTGTTCATGCACTGATCACGTAATTGATCATGCACTGATCACGTGGCTGATCATGCACTGATCACGTGCCTGATCATGCACTGATCACGTGACTGATCATGCACTGATCACGTGACTGATCATGCACTGATCACGTGGCTATCATGCACTGATCACGTGCCTGATCATGCAATGATCACACAGCTGCCATATACTGGTCACGTGACTGATCATGCACTGATCACGTAATTGATCATGCACTGATCACGTGGCTGATCATGCACTGATCACGTGCCTGATCATGCACTGATCACGTGACTGATCATGCACTGATCACGTGGCTGATCATGCACTGATCACGTGGCTGATCATGCAATGATCACACAGCTATCATATACTGGTCACGTGACTGATCATGCCCTGATCTCGTGACTGATCCTGCACTGACCACGTGGCTGATCATGCACTAATCACGTGGCTGTTCATATCCTGATCACGTCGCTGATCATGCACTGATCACGTGCCTCATCATGCACTGATCACTTGGCTGATCATGAACTGATCACGTGGCTATCATGCACTGATCACGTGGCTGATCATACACTGATCACATGACTGATCATGCACTGATCACGTGACTGATCCTACACTGATCACGTGGCTATCATGCACTACTCACGTGGCTGATCATGCAATGATCACGTAGCTATGCCATGTACTGGTCACGTGACTGATCATACACCCATCAGGTGACTGATCATGCACTGATCACGTGGCTATCATGCACTGTTCACGTGGCTGATCATCCACTGATCACCTGCCTGGTCCTGCACAGCTCACGTGACTAATCATGAACTGATGACGTAGCAATCATGCACTGATCACCTGGCTGATCATCCACTGATCACGTGGCTATCATGCAATGATCACGTGGCTATCATGCACTGATCACGTGGCTGATCATGCACTGATACCGTGACTGAGCATGAACTGATCACATGACTATAATGTAATGATCACGTGACTTAATGGCGCTGATCATGTGACTCATCATGGGCTAATCATGTTTGATATCATACACTGATCACGTGCCTCTGGAGGCAATAAACAAAGAGCTGAGTAGGCACGTGAATCAAACAGTCAGCAGTGGCTGATAATCATGGAACTCAGCTGTGATCGAATCATGCTGCTCAGCTAGCCATAATCAAGCTGCTGAGCAGGCAGAAATCACGTGCACAGCTGGCACTTGTCAAGCAGATGACATGCAGGAATCGTGCAGCTCAGCTGGCAATTGTCAAGCAGATGATCAGACAGTAATCACGTGGCTCAGCAGGCCCTGATCACGTGACTGATCATGCACTGTTCACGTGGCTGATCATACACTGATCACGTGATTGATCATGCACTGATCACGTGGATATCATGCAGTGATCACGTGGCTGATCATACACTGTTCACGTGTCTGACCATGCACTGCTCACGTGGCTGATCATACACTCATCACGTGTCTGATCATGCACTGATCACGTGGCTGATCATCACACTGATCACGAAACTGATCATGCACTGATCACGTGGCTGATCATGCACTGATCACGTTTCTGACCATGCACTGCTAACGTGGCTGATCATACACTGATCACATGAAACTGATCATGCACTGATCACGTGGCTGATCATGCACTGATCACGTGGCTGATCATGCACTGATCACGTGGCTGATCACACATCTGTCACGTGGCTGATCATGCAATGATCATGTAGCTACCATGCACTGATCACGTGACTGATCATGCACCCATCATGTGACTTATCATGCAGTGATCACGTGGCTATCATGCACTGATCACGTGGCTGATCATGCACTGATCACCTGCCTGATCATGCACTGATCACGTGGCTAATCATGAACTGATCACGTGGCTGATCATGCACTGATCACGTGGCTATCATGCACTGATCACGTGGCTGATCATGCACTGATCACACAGATCATGATGCTGATCATACTGATCACATGACTGATCATGCACTGATCACCTGATTGATCCTGCACTGATCACGTGGCTGATCAGGCACTGATCACGTGGCTGATCACACACGTATCACGTGACTGATCATGTACTGATGATCACGTGGCTGATCATGCACTGATCACGTGGCTATCCTGCACTGATCCGTGGCTATCATGCACTGATCACGTGGCTGATCACACACATATCACGTGACTGATCATGCACTGATCACGTGGCTGATCATGCAATGATCACGTAGCTACCATGTACTGGTCACGTGACTGATCGTGCACTGATCACGTGACCGATCATGCACTGATCACGTGACTGATCATGCACTGACCACGTGGCTATCATGCACTGCTCACGTGGCTGATCATGCAATGAACACGCAGCTACCATGTACTGGTCACGTGACTGATCATGCACTGATGACCTAATTGATCATGCACTGATCATGTGGCTGATCATGCACTGATCACGTGAATGATCATGCACTGATCACGTGACAGATCATGTGGCTATCATGCACTGATCACGTGGCTGATCATACACTGTTCACGTGGCTGATCATACACTGCTCACGTAGCTGATCATGCTCTGATCACCGTCTATCATGCAGTGCTCACGTGGCTGATCATGCAATGATCACGTAGCTAATCATGCAATGGTCACGTGACTGATGATGCAATGGTCACGTGACTGATCATGCTCTGATCTCGTGACTGATCATACACTGATCACGTAGCTATCATGCACTGATCACTTGTCTGATCATGCACTGATCACGTGACTGATCATGCACTGATCACGTGACTGATCATGCACTGATCACGTGGCTGATCATGCACTGATCACGTGGCTGATCATGCACTGATCACGTAGCTGATCATGCACTGATCTGGTGACTGATCATGCACTGATCACGTGGCTGATCATGCACTGATCAATGATCTGATCACTGATCACGTGGCTGATCATGCACTGATCACGTGGCTATCATGCACTGCTCACGTGGCTGATCATGCAATGATCACACAGGTATGATGTAATAGTCACATGAATGTTCATGCACTGATCACGTGATTGATCCTGCACTGATCACGTGGCTCATCACGCACTGTTCACGTGTCTGATCACACACGTATCACGTGACTGATCATGTACAGATCACGTGACTAATCCTGAAGTGATCACGTGGCTATCCTGCACTGATCCCGTGGATATCATGCACTGATCACGTGGCTGATCATGCAATGATCACGTAGCTACCATGTCCTGTCACGTGACTGATTATGCACTGATCACGTGGCTGATCATGCACTGATCACGTGACTAATCATGCACTGATCACGTGGCTGATCATGCACTGACCACGTGGCTATCATGCACTGCTCACGTGGCTGATCATGCAATGATCACGTGGCTACCATGTACTGGACACGTGACTGATCATGCACTGATGACCTAATTGATCATGCACTGATCACGTGGCTGATCATGCAATGATCACGCAGCTACCATGTACTGGTCACGTGACTGATCATGCACTGATGACACGTGGCTGATCATGCACTGATCATGTGGCTGATCATGCACTGATCACGTGACTGATCATGCACTGATCACGTGGCTGATCATGCACTGATCACGTGGCTATCATGCACTGATCACGTGGCTGATCATGCACTGATCACGTGGCTGATCATGCACTGATCACTGGTCACGTGACTGATCATGCACTGATGATGCGTGATGGCTGATCATGCACTGATCATGTGGCTGATCATACACTGATAACGTGACTGATCATGCACTGATCACGTGACTGATCAGGCACTGATCACCTGGCTTTCATGCTCTGATCACTTGGCTGGTCATACACTGATCACGTGCCTGGTCATGCACAGATTACATGACTGATCATGCACTGAACACGAGACTGATCATGCACTGATCACCTGGCTTTCATGCACTACTCACGTGGCTGATCATGCAATGATCATGTAGCTACCATGTACCGGTCACGTGACTGATCATACACCCATCAGGTGACTGATCATGCACTGATCACGTGGCTATCATGCACTGTTCACGTGGCTGATCATACACTGATCACCTGCCTGGTCATGCACAGATCACGTGACTAATCTTGAACTGATCACGTATCTATCATGCACTGATCACCTGGCTGATCATGCACTGATTACGTGGCTATCATGCAATGTTCACGTGGCTATCATGCACTGATCACGTGGCTGATCATGCACTGATACCGTGACTGAGCATGGACTGATCACATGACTATCATGTAATGATCACGTGACTTAATGGCGCTGATCATGTGACTGATCATGGGCTGATCAGGTTTGATATCATACACTGATCATGTGCCTCGGGAGGCAATAAACAAAGAGCTGAGTAGGCACGAATCAAACAGTCAGCAGGCAATAATCATGGAACTCAGCTGTGAGGAATCATGCTGATCAGCTGGCAATAATCAAGCAGCTGAGCAGGCAGGAATTACGCAGCACAGCTGGCAATTGTCAAGTAAATGACAGGCAGGAATCCAGCAGCTCAGCTGGCAATTGTCAAGCAGATGAGCAGACAGTAATCACGCAGCTCAGCAGGCCCTGATCACGTGACTGAGCATGCACTGTTCACGTGGCTGATCATACACTGATCACGTGATTGATCATGCACTGATCACTTGGATATCATGCAGTGATCACGTGGCTGATCATACACTGTTCACGTGTCTGATCATGCACTGATCACGTGGCTGATCATACACTGCTCACGTAACTGATCATGCACTGATCACGTGGCTGATCATACACTGATCACGTGATTGATCATGCACTGATCACTTGGATATCATGCAGTGATCACGTGGCTGATCACAGTGTTCACGTGTCTGACCATGCACTGATCACGTGGCTGATCATACACTGCTCACGTAACTGATCATGCACTGATCACGTGGCTGATCATGCACTGATCACACTGATCACGTGGCTGATCATGCACTGTTCACGTGGCTGATCACACACCTGTCACGTGGCTGATCATGCAATGATCATGTAGCTACCATGTACCGGTCACGTGACTGATCATACACCCATCAGGTGACTTATCATGCAGTAATCACGTGGCTATTATGCACTGTTCACGTGGCTGATCATACACTGATCACCTGCCTGGTCATGCACAAATCACGTGACTAATCATGAACTGGTCACGTAGCTATCATGCACTGATCACGTGGCTATCATGCACTGATCACGTGGCTGATCACACACATATCATGTGACTGATCATGCACTGATCACGTCTCTATCATGCACTGATCACGTGGCTGATCATGCAATGATCACGTAGCTACCATGTACTGGTCACGTGACTGATCATGCACTGATCACGTAATTGATCATGCACTGATCACGTGGCTGATCATGCACTGATCACGTGGCTGATCATGCACTTATCACGTGGCTATCATGCACTGCTCACGTGGCTGATCATGCAATGATCACGCAGCTACGATGTACTAGTCACATGACTGTTCATGCACTGATCACGTAATTGATCCTGCACTGATCACGTGGCTCATCACGCACTGATCACCTGGCTGATCACACACGTATCACGTGATTGATCAGGCACTGATCACCTGGCTTTCATGCTCTGATCACTTGGCTGGTCATACACTGATCACGTGCCTGGTCATGCACAGATTACATGACTGATCATGCACTGATCAGGTGAATGATCATACACTAATCACCTGGCTATCATGCACTACTCACGTGGCTGATCATGCAATGATCATGTAGCTACCATGTACCGGTAACGTGACTGATCATACACCCATCAGGTGACTGATCATGCACTGATCACGTGGCTATCATGCACTGTTCACGTGGCTGGTCATCCACTGATCACGTGCCTGGTCCTGAACAGATCACGTGACTAATCATGAAATGATGACGTAGCTATCATGCACTGATCACCTGGCTTATCATGCACTGATCACGTGGCTATCATGCAATGATCACGTGGCTATCATGCACTGATCACGTGGCTGATCATGCACTGATACCGTGACTGAGCATGAACTGATCACATGACTATCATGTAATGATCACGTGACTTAATGGCGCTGATCATGTGACTCATCATGGGCTGATCATGTTTGATATCATACACTGATCATGTGCCTCGGGAGGCAATAAACAAAGAGCTGAGTAGGCACGAATCAAACAGTCAGCAGGCAATAATCATGGAACTCAGCTGTGAGGAATCATGCTGCTCAGCTAGCCATAATCAAGCAGCTGAGCAGGCAGAAATTACGCAGCACAGCTGGCAATTGTCAAGCAGATGACAGGCAGGAATCGTGCAGCTCAGCTGGCAATTGTCAAGCAGATGAGCAGACAGTAATCACGCAGCTCAGCAGGCCCTGATCACGTGACTGAGCATGCACTGTTCACGTGGCTGATCATACACTGATCACGTGATTGATCATGGACTGATCACTTGGATATCATGCAGTGATCACGTGGCTGATCATACACTGATCACGTGTCTGACCATGCACTGTTCACATGGCTGATCATACACTAATAACGTGATTGATCATGGACTGATCACTTGGATATCATGCAGTGATCACGTGGCTGATCATACACTGTTCACGTGTCTGACCATGCACTGCTCACGTGGCTGATCATACACTGCTCACGTAACTGATCATGCACTGATCACGTGGCTGATCATACACTGATCACGTGGCTGAACATGCACTGTTCACGTGGCTGATCACACACCTGTCACGTGGCTGATCATGCAATGATCATGTAGCTACCATGTACCGGGCACGTGACTGATCATACACCCATCAGGTGACTTATCATGCACTGATCACGTGGCTATCATGCACTGTTCACGTGGCAGATCATACACTGATCACCTGCCTGGTCATGCACAGATCACGTGACTAATCATGAACTGATCACGTAGCTATCATGCACTGATCACGTGGCTATCATGCAATAATCACGTGGCTATCATGCACTGCTCACGTGGCTGATCATGCAATGATCACACAGCTACGATGTACTAGGCACATGACTGTTCATGCACTGATCACGTGATTAATCCTGCACTGATCACGTGGCTCATCACGCACTGATCACGTGGCTGATCACACTCCTATCACGTGACTGATCATGTACAGATCACGTGACTAATCCTGAAGTGATCACGTGGCTATCCTGCACTGATCCCGTGGATATCATGCACTGATCACGTGGCTGATCACACACATATCACGTGACTGATCATGCACTGATCACGTGGCTATCATGCACTGATCACGTGGCTGATCATGCAATGATCACGTAGCTACCATCTACTGGTCACGTGACTGATCATGCACTGATCACGTAATTGATCATGCACTGATCACGTGGCTGATCGTGCACTGATCACGTGACCAATCATGCACTGATCACGTGACTGTTCATGCACTGATCACGTGGTTATCATGCACTGCTCCCGTGGCTGATCATGCAATGATCACGCAGCTACCATGTACTGGTCAAATGACTGATCATGCACTGATCACGTAATTGATCATGCACTGATCACCTGGCTTATCATGCGTTGATCATGTGACTGATCATGTGCTGATCACGTTTAGTGTCACACACTGATAA
>NW_027218578.1:0-14972 GCF_027580195.1 Bos mutus
TCTCAGCTAGCGATTATCAAGCAGATCAGCAAGCATGCAGATGTGGCTGTGGCTCAGCTGGCGATTATCGCCAGATGAGCGGGCAGGGAGCTATCGCTCAGCAGCTGGCGATTATCAGCAGATGAGCGGGCAGGTGTCACCGGCTCAGCTGGCGATTATCAGGCAGATGAGCGGGCAGATGTCGCGAGGCTCAGCTGGCGATTATCAAGCAGATGAGCGGGCAGGTGTCGCGCGGCTCAGCTGGCGATTATCAGCAGATGGCGGGCAGGTGCCGCTCGGGCTCAGCTGGCGATTATCAAGCAGATGAGCGGGCAGGTGTCGCGCTAGGCTCAGCTGGCGATTATCAAGCAGATGAGCGGGCAGGTGTCGTGTGGCTCAGCTGGCGATTATCAAGCAGATGAGGCGGCAGGTGTCGCGGGGCTCAGCTGGCGATTATCAAGCAGATGGCGGGCAGGTGTGTGTGGCTCAGCTGGCGATTATCAAGCAGATGAGCGGGCAGGTGTCGCGCGGCTCAGCTGGCGATTATCAAGCAGATGAGCGGGCAGGTGTCGCGCGGCTCAGCTGGCGATTATCAAGCAGATGAGAGCGGGCAGGTGTCGCGTTGGCTCAGCTGGCGATTATCAAGCAGATGAGCGGGCAGGTGTCGTGGCGGCTCAGCTGGCGATTATCAAGCAGATGAGCGGGCAGGTGTCGCGGGGCTCAGCTGGCGATTATCAAGCAGATGAGCGGGCAGGTGTCACGCGGCTCAGCTGGCGATTATCAAGCAGATGCGGCGGGTGTCGGGTGCTCGCTGGCGGCTCAGCTGGCGATTATCAGGCAGATGGCGGGCAGGTGTCGCGGGGCTCAGCTGGCGATTATCAGGCAGATGAGACAGGCAGGTGTCGCGGGCTCAGCTGGCGATTATCAGGCAGATGAGCGGGCAGGTGTCGGCGGCTCAGCTG
Source organism: Bos mutus (assembly GCF_027580195.1). Lineage (NCBI taxonomy): Eukaryota > Metazoa > Chordata > Mammalia > Artiodactyla > Bovidae > Bos > Bos mutus. The sequence goes on from NW_027218578.1 coordinate 942, forward strand.
GCGATTATCAAGCAGATGAGCGGGCAGGTGTCGCGCGGCTCAGCTGGCGATTATCAAGCAGATGAGCGGGCAGGTGTCGCGCGGCTCAGCTGGCGATTATCAGGCAGATGAGCGGGCAGGTGTGCGCGGGCTCAGCTGGCGATTATCAAGCAGATGGCGGGCAGGTGTCCCGGGGCTCAGCTGGCGATTATCAAGCAGATGAGCGGGCAGGTGTCACGTGGCTCAGCTGGCGATTATCAAGCAGATGGCGGGCAGGTGTCGCGCGGCTCAGCTGGCGATTATCAAGCAGATGAGCGGGCAGGTGTCGCGGCTCAGCTGGCGATTATCAGGCAGATGAGCGGGCAGGTGTGCGCGGCTCAGCTGGCGATTATCAAGCAGATGAGCGGGCAGGTGTCGCGGGGGCTCAGCTGGCGATTATCAAGCAGATGAGCGGGCAGGTGTCGCGCGGCTCAGCTGGCGATTATCAAGCAGATGAGCGGGCAGGTGTCGCGAGGCTCAGCTGGCGATTATCAAGCAGATGAGCGGGCAGGTGTCGCGAGGCTCAGCTGGCGATTATCAGGCAGAGGGGCGGGCAGCTGGCGATTATCAGGCAGATGAGCGGCAGGTGTTTCGGCTCAGCTGGCGATTATCAGGCAGATGAGCGGGCAGGTGTGTGTGGCTCAGCTGGCGATTATCAAGCAGATGAGCGGGCAGGTGTCTCGCAGGCTCAGCTGGCGATTATCAAGCAGATGAGCGGGCAGGTGTCGCAGAGGCTCAGCTGGCGATTATCAAGCAGATGAGCGGGCAGGTGTTGTGAGGCTCAGCTGGCGATTATCAGGCAGATGAGCGGGCAGGTGTCGTGCATGAGGCTCAGCTGGCGATTATCAGGCAGATGAGCGGGCAGGTGTCGCGCGGCTCAGCTGGCGATTATCAAAGCAGATGAGCGGGCAGGTGTGTGTGGCTCAGCTGGCGATTATCAAGCAGATGAGCGGGCAGGTGTCGCGCAGCTCAGCTGGCGATTATCAAGCAGATGAGCGGGCAGGTGTCGCGCGGCTCAGCTGGCGATTATCAGGCAGATGAGCGGGCAGGTGTCCCGGGGCTCAGCTGGTGATTATAAAGCAGATGAGCGGGCAGGTGTCCCGGGGCTCAGTTGGCGATTATCAAGCAGATGAGCGGGCAGGTGTCACGCGGCTCAGCTGGCGATTATCAAGCAGATGAGCGGACAGGTGTCGTGTGGCTCAGCTGGCGATTATCAAGCAGATGAGCGGGCAGGTGTCGTTTGGCTCAGCTGGCGATTATCAAGCAGATGATCGGGCAGGTGTCGAGGGGCTCAGCTGGCGATTATCAAGCAGATGAGAGGACAGGTGTCACGGGGCTCAGCTGGCGATTATCAAGCAGATGAGCGCTCAGGTGTTCTGCGGCTCAGCTGGCGATTATCAGGCAGATGAGCGGGCAGGTGTTCTGCGGCTCAGCTGGCGATTATCAGGCAGATGAGCGGGCAGGTGTCGCGAGGCTCAGCTGGCGATTATCAGGCAGATGAGCGGGCAGGTGTCGCGAGGCTCAGCTGGCGATTATCAAGCAGATGAGCGGGCAGGTGTCGCGCGGCTCAGCTGGCGATTATCAGGCAGATGAGCGGTCAGGTGTCCCGCAGCTCAGCTGATGATTATCAAGCCGAAGAGCGGGCAGGTGTTCGCGGGCTCAGCTGGCGATTATCAAGCAGATGAGCGGGCAGGTGTCGCGTGGCTCAGCTGGCGATTATCAGGCAGATGAGCGGGCAGGTGTCCCGCGGCTCAGCTGGCGATTATCAAGCAGATGAGCGGGCAGGTGTCCCGTGGCTCAGCTGGCGATTATCAGGCAGATGAGCGGGCAGGTGTCGCGCCAGCTCAGCTGGTGATTATCAAGCAGATGAGTGGGCAGGTGTCACGCGGCTCAGCTGGCGATTATCAAGCAGATGAGCGGGCAGGTGTCCGGTAGGGCTCAGCTGGCGATTATCAAGCAGATGAGCGGGCAGGTGTCGCGGGCTCAGCTGGCGATTATCAAGCAGATGAGCGGGCAGGTGTCCGCGAGGCTCAGCTGGCGATTATCAAGCAGATGAGCGGGCAGGGGTCGTGCGGGCTCAGCTGGCGATTATCAAGCAGATGAGCGGGCAGGTGTCGCGAGGCTCAGCTGGCGATTATCAGGCAGATGAGCAGGGGCAGGTGTCGCGCAGGCTCAGCTGGCGATTATCAGGCAGATGAGCTGGCAGGTGTCGCCCGGCTCAGCTGGCGATTATCAAGCAGATGAGCGGGCAGGTGTCGCGAGGGCTCAGCTGGTGATTATCAAGCAGCAGGCGAGCGGCAGGTGCCACGCGGCTCAGCTGGCGATTATCAAGCAGATGAGCGTGCAGGTGTCGCGCCGCTCAGCTGGCGATTATCAAGCAGATGAGCAAGCAGGTGCCACTCGGCTCAGCTGGCGATATCAAGCAGATGAGCGGGAAGGGGTCGCGAGGCTCACCTGGTGATTATCTAGCAGAGGAGCGGGCAGGTGTCGCGAGGCTCAGCTGGCGATTATCAAGCAGATGAGCGGGCATGTGTCCCGCAGCTCAGCTGATGATTATCAAGCCGAAAAGCGGGCAGGTGTTGCGCCGCTCAGCTGGCGATTATCAAGAAGATGAGCGGGCAGGTGTCGCGCGGCTCAGCTGGCGATTATCAAGCAGATGAGCAAGCAGGTGCCACGCGGCTCAGCTGGCGATATCAAGCAGATGAGCGGGCAGGGGTCGCGAGGCTCAGCTGGTGATTATCTAGCAGAGGAGCGGGCAGGTGTCGCGAGGCTCAGCTGGCGATTATCAAGCCGATGAGCGGGAAGGTATTGTGTGGCTCAGCTGGCGATTATCAAGCAGATGAGCGGTCAGGTTTCTCGGGGCTCAGCTGGCGATTATCAAGCAGATGAGGGGTCAGGTGTCGCGTGGCTCAGCTGGCGATTATCAAGCAGATGAGCGGGCAGGTGTCTCGTGGCTCAGCTGGCGATTATCAAGCAGATGAGCGGGCAGGTGTCGCGCGGCTCAGCTGGCGATTATCAAGCAGATGAGCGGGCAGGAGGCTCAGCTGGCGATTATCAGGCAGATGGCTCAGCTGGCGATTATCAAGCAGATGAGCGGGCAGGTGTCAGAGGCTCAGCTGGCGATTATCAAGCAGATGAGCGGGCAGGTGTCGCGAGGCTCAGCTGGCGATTATCAGGCAGATGAGCGGGCAGGTGTCGCAGATGGCTCAGCTGGCGATTATCAGGCAGATGAGCGGGCAGGTGTCGTGTGGCTCAGCTGGCGATTATCAAGCAGATGAGCGGGCAGGTGTGTCGTGGCTCAGCTGGCGATTATCAAGCAGATGAGCGGGCAGGTGTCGTGCGGCTCAGCTGGCGATTATCAAGCAGATGAGCGGGCAGGTGTCGCGCGGCTCAGCTGGCCGATTATCAAGCAGATGGCGGGCAGGTGTCCCGCGGCTCAGCTGGCGATTATCAAGCAGATGAGCGGGCAGGTGTCGCGAGGCTCAGCTGGCGATTATCAGGCAGATGAGCGGGCAGGTGTCCCGGGGCTAAGCTGGTGATTATAAAGCAGATGAGCGGGCAGGTGTCCCGGGGCTCAGTTGGCGATTATCAATCAGATGAGCGGGCTGGTGTCACGTGGCTCAGCTGGCGATTATCAAGCAGATGAGAGGACAGGTGTCGTGTGGGGGCTCAGCTGGCGATTATCAAGCAGATGAGCGGGCAGGTGTCGTTTGGCTCAGCTGGCGATTATCAAGCAGATGATCGGGCATGTGTCGAGGGGCTCAGCTGGCGATTATCAAGCAGATGAGAGGACAGGTGTAACGGGGCTCAGCTGGCGATTATCAAGCAGATGAGCGGGCAGGTGTTCCCGCGGCTCAGCTGGCGATTATCAAGCAGATGAGCGGGCAGGTGTCGCGGGCTCAGCTGTCGATTATCAGGCAGATGAGCGGGCAGGTGTCGCGGGGCTCAGCTGGCGATTATCAGGCAGATGAGCGGGCAGGTGTCGATGAGCGGCTCAGCTGGCGATTATCAAGCAGATGAGCGGGCAGGTGTCCCGCAGCTCAGCTGGCGATTATCAGGCAGATGAGCGGGCAGGTGTCGCGCGGCTCAGCTGGCGATTATCAAGCAGATGAGCGGGCAGGTGTCGCGCTGGCTCAGCTGGCGATTATCAGGCAGATGAGCGGGCAGGTGTCGCGAGGCTCAGCTGGCGATTATCAGGCAGATGAGCGGGCAGGTGTCGCGCGGCTCAGCTGGCGATTATCAGGCAGATGAGCGGGCAGGTGTCGCGCCGGCTCAGCTGGCGATTATCAGGCAGATGAGCGGGCAGGTGTCGCGAGGCTCACCTGGCGATTATCAAGCAGATGAGCGGGCAGGTGTCGCGCGGCTCAGCTGGCGATTATCTAGCAGATGATCGGGCAGGGTCGCCGAGGCTCAGCTGGCGATTATCTAGCAGATGAGCGGGGAAGTGTCGCGCGAGGCTCAGCTGGCGATTATCAGGCAGATGAGCGGGCAGGTGTCGCCCGGCTCAGCTGGCGATTATCAGGCAGATGAGCGGGCAGGTGTCGCGCGGCTCAGCTGGCGATTATCAGGCAGATGAGCGGGCAGGTGTCGTCGCGGCTCAGCTGGCGATTATCAGGCAGATGAGCGGGCAGGTGTCGCGCGGCTCAGCTGGCGATTATCAGGCAGATGAGCGGCAGGTGTCGCGCGGCTCAGCTGGCGATTATCAGGCAGATGGCGGGCAGGTGTCGCGCCGGCTCAGCTGGCGATTATCAAGCAGATGAGCGGGCAGGTGTCGCGCGGCTCAGCTGGCGATTATCAAGCAGATGAGCTGGCAGGTGTCCGCCCGGCTCAGCTGGCGATTATCAAGCAGATGAGCGGGCAGGTGTCGCGAGGCTCAGCTGGCGATTATCAAGCAGATGAGCGGGCAGGTGTCCCGCGGCTCAGCTGGCGATTATCAAGCAGATGAGCGGGCAGGTGTCGCGAGGCTCAGCTGGCGATTATCAAGCAGATGAGCGGGCAGGTGTCCCGAGGCTCAGCTGGCGATTATCAGGCAGATGAGCAGGCAGGTGTCGCGGCTCAGCTGGCGATTATCAAGCAGATGAGCGGGCAGGTGTCCCGGGCTCAGCTGGCGATTATCAAGCAGATGAGCGGGCTGGTGTCGCGTGGCTCAGCTGGCGATTATCAAGCAGATGAGCCGGCAGGTGTCGCGCGGCTCAGCTGGCGATTATCAAGCAGATGAGCGGGCAGGTGCCGCGTGGCTCAGCTGGCGATTATCAAGCAGATGAGCGGGCAGGTGTCGCGGGGCTCAGCTGGCGATTATCAAGCAGATGAGCGGGCAGGTGTCGCGGGCTCAGCTGGCGATTATCGAGCAGATGAGCGGGCAGGTGTCGCGAGGCTCAGCTGGCGATTATCAAGCAGATGAGCGGGCATGTGTCCCGCAGCTCAGCTGGCGATTATCAAGCAGATGAGCGGGCAGGTGTCGCGCGGCTCAGCTGGCGATTATCAAGCAGATGAGCGGGCAGGTGCCGCGCGAGGCTCAGCTGGCGATTATCAAGCAGATGAGCAAGGGCAGGTGTCCCACGCGGCTCAGCTGGCGATTATCAAGCAGATGAGCGGGCAGGTGTCGCGGGGCTCAGCTGGCGATTATCAAGCAGATGAGCGGGCAGGTGTCGCGAGGCTCAGCTGGCGATTATCAAGCAGATGAGCGGGCAGGTGTTGTGTGGCTCAGCTGGCGATTATCAAGCAGATGAGCGGGGCAGGTGTCCGGCGGCTCAGCTGGCGATTATCAAGCAGATGAGCGGGCAGGTGTCGCGAGGCTCAGCTGGCGATTATCAAGCAGATGAGCGGGCAGGTGTTAGCGGGCTCAGCTGGCGATTATCAAGCAGATGAGCGGGCAGGTGTCGCTCGGGCTCAGCTGGCGATTATCAAGCAGATGAGCGGGCAGGTGTCACGTGGCTCAGCTGGCGATTATCAAGCAGATGAGCGGGCAGGTGTCGCGAGGCTCAGCTGGCGATTATCAGGCAGATGAGCGGGCAGGTGTCGCGCGGCTCAGCTGGCGATTATCAGGCAGATGAGCGGGCAGGTGTCGCGCGGCTCAGCTGGCGATTATCAGGCAGATGAGCGGGCAGGTGTCGTGTGGCTCAGCTGGCGATTATCAAGCAGATGAGCGGGCAGGTGTCGTCGCGGCTCAGCTGGCGATTATCAAGCAGATGAGCGCACTCAGGGCAAGGTGGCAGGGTGTCGCGCGGCTCAGCTGGCGATTATCAAGCAGATGAGCGGGCAGGTGTCGCGAGGCTCAGCTGGCGATTATCAAGCAGATGAGCGGGCAGGTGTCCCGGGCTCAGCTGGCGATTATCAAGCAGATGAGCGGGCAGGTGTCGGGGCTCAGCTGGCGATTATCAAGCAGATGAGGCAGGTGTGTCGTGGCTCAGCTGGCGATTATCAAGCAGATGAGAGGGCAGGTGTCGCGTGGCTCAGCTGGCGATTATCAAGCAGATGAGCGGGCAGGTGTCATTTGGCTCAGCTGGCGATTATCAAGCAGATGAGCGGGCAGGTGTCAGGGCTCAGCTGGCGATTATCAAGCAGATGAGCGGGCAGGTGTCGCGGGCTCAGCTGGCGATTATCAGGCAGATGAGCGGGCAGGTGTTCGCGGCTCAGCTGGCGATTATCAAGCAGATGAGCGGGCAGGTGTCGCGGGCTCAGCTGGCGATTATCAAGCAGATGAGCGGGCAGGTGTCGCGGGCTCAGCTGGCGATTATCAGGCAGATGAGCGGGCAGGTGTCGTCGAGGCTCAGCTGGCGATTATCAGGCAGATGAGCGGGCAGGTGTCGCGCGGCTCAGCTGGCGATTATCAAGCAGATGAGCGGGCAGGTGTCGCGTGGCTCAGCTGGCGATTATCAAGCAGATGAGCGGGCAGGTGTCGCGCGGCTCAGCTGGCGATTATCAAGCAGATGAGCGGGCAGGTGTCGCGCGGCTCAGCTGGCGATTATCAAGCAGATGAGCGGGCAGGTGTCGCGCTGGGCTCAGCTGGCGATTATCAAGCAGATGAGCGGGCAGGTGTCGCGCGCAGCTCAGCTGGCGATTATCAGGCAGATGAGCGGGCAGGTGTCGCGGGCTCAGCTGGCGATTATCAAGCAGATGAGCGGGCAGGTGTCGCGCGGCTCAGCTGGCGATTATCAAGCAGATGAGCGGGCAGGTGTCCCGAGGCTCAGCTGGCGATTATCAAGCAGATGAGCGGGCAGGTGTCGCGAGGCTCAGCTGGCGATTATCAAGCAGATGAGCGGGCAGGTGTCGCCCGGCTCAGCTGGCGATTATCAGGCAGATGAGCGGGCAGGTGTCGCGACGGCTCAGCTGGCGATTATCAGGCAGATGAGCGGGCAGGTGTCCGAGGCTCAGCTGGCGATTATCAAGCAGATGAGCTGGGCAGGTCGCGAGGCTCAGCTGGCGATTATCAGGCAGATGAGCGTCAGGAAGGTATTCGCGTGGCTCAGCTGGCGATTATCAAGCAGATGAGCGGGCAGGTGTCGCTGTGGCTCAGCTGGCGATTATCAAGCAGATGAGCGGGCAGGTGTCGCGGGGCTCAGCTGGCGATTATCAAGCAGATGAGCGGGCAGGTGCCCGCGGCTCAGCTGGCGATTATCAAGCAGATGAGCGGGCAGGGTCCGCGAGGCTCAGCTGGCGATTATCAAGCAGATGAGCGGGCAGGTGTCGCTGCGAGGCTCAGCTGGCGATTATCAAGCAGATGAGCGGGCAGGTGTCCCGTGGCTCAGCTGGCGATTATCAAGCAGATGAGCGGGCAGGTGTTGTGTGGCTCAGCTGGCGATTATCAAGCAGATGAGCGGGCAGGTGTTGCGTGGCTCAGCTGGCGATTATCAAGCAGATGAGCGGGCAGGTGTCGCGTGGCTCAGCTGGCGATTATCAAGCAGATGAGCGGGCAGGTGTCGCCGGGCTCAGCTGGCGATTATCAAGCAGATGAGCGGGCAGGTGTCGCGAGGCTCAGCTGGCGATTATCAAGGCAGATGAGCGGGCAGGTGTCGCGGGGCTCAGCTGGCGATTATCAAGCAGATGAGCGGGCAGGTGTCGTCGGGGCTCAGCTGGCGATTATCAGGCAGATGAGCGGGCAGGTGTCACGTGGCTCAGCTGGCGATTATCAAGCAGATGAGCGGGCAGGTGTCGTGTGGCTCAGCTGGCGATTATCAAGCAGATGAGCGGGCAGGTGTCATTTGGCTCAGCTGGCGATTATCAAGCAGATGAGCGGGCAGGTGTCGGGGCTCAGCTGGCGATTATCAAGCAGATGAGAGGACAGGTGTTGCGGGGCTCAGCTGGCGATTATCAAGCAGATGAGCGGGCAGGTGTTCGCGCGGCTCAGCTGGCGATTATCAAGCAGATGAGCGGGCAGGTGTCGTTTGGGCTCAGCTGGCGATTATCAGGCAGATGAGCGGGCAGGTGTGCGCGGGCTCAGCTGGCGATTATCAGGCAGATGAGCGGGCAGGTGTCGCGCGGCTCAGCTGGCGATTATCAAGCAGATGAGCGGGCAGGTGTCGTGCGGCTCAGCTGGCGATTATCAAGCAGATGAGCGGGCAGGTGTCGCGCGGCTCAGCTGGCGATTATCAAGCAGATGAGCGGGCAGGTGTCGCGCGGCTCAGCTGGCGATTATCAAGCAGATGAGCGGGCAGGTGTCGCGCGGCTCAGCTGGCGATTATCAGGCAGATGAGCGGGCAGGTGTCGCGCGGCTCAGCTGGCGATTATCAAGCAGATGAGCGGGCAGGTGTCGCCGCGGCTCAGCTGGCGATTATCAGGCAGATGAGCGGGCAGGTGTCGCGCGGCTCAGCTGGCGATTATCAAGCAGATGAGCGGGCAGGTGTCGCGTGGCTCAGCTGGCGATTATCAAGCAGATGAGCGGGCAGGTGTCATTTGGCTCAGCTGGCGATTATCAAGCAGATGAGCGGGCAGGTGTCGCGCGGCTCAGCTGGCGATTATCAAGCAGATGAGCGGGCAGGTGTCGCGCGGCTCAGCTGGCGATTATCAAGCAGATGAGCGGGCAGGTGTCGCGGGGCTCAGCTGGCGATTATCAAGCAGATGAGCGGGCAGGTGTCGCGCGGCTCAGCTGGCGATTATCAGGCAGATGAGCGGGCAGGTGTCGCGAGGCTCAGCTGGCGATAATCAAGCAGATGAGCGGGCAGGTGTCGCGCAGGCTCAGCTGGCGATTATCAAGCAGATGAGCGGGCAGGTGTCGCGGGCTCAGCTGGCGATTATCAGGCAGATGAGCGGGCAGGTGTCGCGAGGCTCAGCTGGCGATTATCAGGCAGAGATGAGCGGGCAGGTGTCGCGAGGCTCAGCTGGCGATTATCAGGCAGATGAGCGGGCAGGTGTCGCGAGGCTCAGCTGGCGATTATCAGGCAGATGAGCGGGCAGGTGTCGCGAGGCTCAGCTGGCGATTATCAGGCAGATGAGCGGTCAGGTGTCACGTGGCTCAGCTGGCGATTATCAAGCAGATGAGCGGGCAGGTGTTCGCGGCTCAGCTGGCGATTATCAGGCAGATGAGCGGGCAGGTGCTCAGCTGGCGATTATCAGCAGATGAGCGGGCAGGTGTCGAGGCTCAGCTGGCGATTATCAAGCAGATGAGCGGGCAGGTGTCGCGCGGCTCAGCTGGCGATTATCAAGCAGATGAGCGGGCAGGTGTCGCGTGGCTCAGCTGGCGATTATCAGCAGATGAGCGGGCAGGTGTCGCGAGGCTCAGCTGGCGATTATCAAGCAGATGAGCGGGCAGGTGTCGCGAGGCTCAGCTGGCGATTATCAGGCAGATGAGCGGGCAGGTGTCGCGAGGCTCAGCTGGCGATTATCAGGCAGATGAGCGGGCAGGTGTCGCGCGGCTCAGCTGGCGATTATCAGGCAGATGAGCGGGCAGGTGTCGCGTGGCTCAGCTGGCGATTATCAGGCAGATGAGCTGGCAGGTGTCGTGCGGCTCAGCTGGCGATTATCAGGCAGATGAGCGGGCAGGTGTCGCGAGGCTCAGCTGGCGATTATCAGGCAGATGAGCGGGCAGGTGTCCCGGCTCAGCTGGCGATTATCAGGCAGATGAGCGGGCAGGTGTCGCGCGGCTCAGCTGGCGATTATCAGGCAGATGAGCGGGCAGGTGTCCCCCGGCTCAGCTGGCGATTATCAGGCAGATGAGCAGGCAGGTGTCGCGCGGCTCAGCTGGCGATTATCAGGCAGATGAGCGGGCAGGTGTCGCGGGGCTCAGCTGGCGATTATCAAGCAGATGAGCGGGCAGGTGTCGCGAGGCTCAGCTGGTGATTATCAAGCAGATGAGCGGGCAGGTGTCGCGCGGCTCAGCTGGCGATTATCAAGCAGATGAGCGGGCAGGTGCCACGTGGCTCAGCTGGCGATTATCAAGCAGATGAGCAAGCAGGTGCCACTCGGCTCAGCTGGCGATATCAAGCAGATGAGCGGGAAGGGGTCGCGAGGCTCACCTGGTGATTATCGAGCAGAGGAGCGGGCAGGTGTCGCGAGGCTCAGCTGGCGATTATCAAGCAGATGAGCGGGCATGTGTCCCGCAGCTCAGCTGATGATTATCAAGCCGAAAAGCGGGCAGGTGTTGCGCCGCTCAGCTGGCGATTATCAAGAAGATGAGCGGGCAGGTGCCGCGCGGCTCAGCTGGCGATTATCAAGCAGATGAACAAGCAGGTGCCACGCGGCTCAGCTGGCGATATCAAGCAGATGAGCGGGCAGGGGTCGCGAGGCTCAGCTGGTGATTATCTAGCAGAGGAGCGGGCAGGTGTTGCGAGGCTCAGCTGGCGATTATCAAGCCGATGAGTGGGAAGGTATTGTGTGGCTCAGCTGGCGATTATCAAGCAGATGAGCGGTCAGGTTTCTCGGGGCTCAGCTGGCGATTATCAAGCAGATGAGGGGTCAGGTGTCGCGGGGCTCAGCTGGCGATTATCAAGCAGATGAGCGGGCAGGTGTTGTGTGGCTCAGCTGGCGATTATCAAGCAGATGAGCGGGCAGGTTTCTCGGAGCTCAGCTGGCGATTATCAAGCAGATGAGCGGGCAAGTGTCGCGCGGCTCAGCTGGCGATTATCAAGCAGATGAGCGGGCAGGGGTCGAGAGGCTCAGCTGGTGATTATCTAGCAGAGGAGCGGGCAGGTGTTGCGAGGCTCAGCTGGCGATTATCAGGCAGATGAGCGGGCAGGTGTCGCTTGGCTCAGCTGGCGATTATCAGGCAGATGAGCGGGCAGATGACGTGTGGCTCAGCTGGCGATTATCTAGCAGATGAGCGGGCAGGTGTTGTGTGGCTCAGCTGGCGATTATCAAGCAGATGAGCGGGCAGGTGTTTCGCGGCTCAGCTGACGATATCAAGCAGATGAGCGGGCAGGTGTCGCGCGGCTCAGTTGGCCATTATCAAGAAGATGAGCGGGCAGGTGTCGCCCGCGGCTCAGCTGGCGATTAACAAGCAGATGAGCGGGCAGGTGTCGCGAGGCTCAGCTGGCGATTATCAGGCAGATGAGCGGGCAGGTGTCCCGGGGCTAAGCTGGTGATTATAAAGCAGATGAGCGGGCAGGTGTCCCGGGGCTCAGTTGGCGATTATCAATCAGATGAGCGGGCTGGTGTCACGTGGCTCAGCTGGCGATTATCAAGCAGATGAGAGGACAGGTATCGTGTGGCTCAGCTGGCGATTATCAAGCAGATGAGCGGGCAGGTGTCGTTTGGCTCAGCTGGCGATTATCAAGCAGATGATCGGGCATGTGTCGAGGGGCTCAGCTGGCGATTATCAAGCAAATGAGAGGACAGGTGTAACGGGGCTCAGCTGGCGATTATCAAGCAGATGAGCGCTCAGGTGTTCTGCGGCTCAGCTGGCGATTATCAAGCAGATGAGCGGGCAGGTGTCGCGGGGCTCAGCTGTCGATTATCAGGCAGAGGAGCGGGCAGGTTTCGCGGGGCTCAGGTGGCGATTATCAGGCAGATGAGCGGGCAGGTGTCGCGCGGCTCAGCTGGCGATTATCAAGCAGATGAGCGGGCAGGTGTCCCGCAGCTCAGCTGATGATTATCAAGCCGAAGAGCGGGCAGGTGTTGCGCGGTTCAGCTGGCGATTATCAAGCAGATGAGCGGGAAGGTGTCGCGCGGCTCAGCTGGCGATTATCAGGCAGAGGAGCGGGCAGGTGTCGCGCGGCTATGCTGGCGATTATCAGGCAGAGGAGCGGGCAGGTGTCGCGCGGCTACGCTGGCGATTATCAGGCAGATGAGCGGGAAGGTGTCGCCCGGCTCAGCTGGCGATTATCAGGCAGAGGAGCGGGCAGGTGTCGCGAGGCTCACCTGGCGATTATCAAGCAGATGAGCGGGCAGGTGTCGCGCGGCTCAGCTGGCGATTATCTAGCAGATGATCGGGCAGGGGTCGCGAGGCTCAGCTGGCGATTATCTAGCAGATGAGCGGGAAGGTGTCGCGAGGCTCAGCTGGCGATTATCAGGCAGATGAGCGGGCAGGTGTCGCCCGGCTCAGCTGGCGATTATCAGGCAGATGAGCGGGCAGATGACGCGTGGCTCAGCTGGCGATTATCAGGCAGATGAGCGGGCAGGTGTCGTGCGGCTCAGCTGGCGATTATCAGGCAGATGAGCTGGCAGGTGTCGCCCGGCTCAGCTGGCGATTATCAGGCAGATGAGCGGGCAGGTGTCGCGTGGCTCAGCTGGCGATTATCAGGCAGATGAGCGGACAGATGACGCGTGGCTCAGCTGGCGATTATCTAGCAGATGAGCGGGCAGGTGTTGTGTGGCTCAGCTGGCGATTATCAAGCAGATGAGCGGGCAGGTGTTTCGCGGCTCAGCTGACGATATCAAGCAGATGAGCGGGCAGGTGTCGCGCGGCTCAGTTGGCCATTATCAAGAAGATGAGGGGGCAGGTGTCCCGCGGCTCAGTTGGCCATTATCAAGCAGATGAGGGGGCAGGTGTCCCGCGGCTCAGCTGGCGATTAACAAGCAGATGAGCGGGCAGGTGTCGCGAGGCTCAGCTGGCGATTATCAGGCAGATGAGCGGGCAGGTGTCCCGGGGCTAAGCTGGTGATTATAAAGCAGATGAGCGGGCAGGTGTCCCAGGGCTCAGTTGGCGATTATCAATCAGATGAGCGGGCTGGTGTCCCAGGGCTCAGTTGGCGATTATCAATCAGATGAGCAGGCTGGTGTCACGTGGCTCAGCTGGCGATTATCAAGCAGATGAGCGGGCAGGTGTCGTTTGGCTCAGCTGGCGATTATCAAGCAGATGATCGGGCATGTGTCGAGGGGCTCAGCTGGCGATTATCAAGCAGATGAGAGGACAGGTGTCGGGCTCAGCTGGCGATTATCAAGCAGATGAGCGGGCAGGTGTTTTAGGCTCAGCTGGCGATTATCAAGCAGATGAGCGGGCAGGTGTCGTGCGGCTCAGCTGGCGATTATCAAGCAGATGAGCAGGCAGGTGTCGCGCGGCTCAGCTGGCGATTATCAAGCAGATGAGCAGGCAGGTGTCGCGAGGCTCAGCTGGCGATTATCAGGCAGATGAGCGGGCAGGTGTCCCGCGGCTCAGCTGGCGATTATCAGGCAGATGAGCGGGCAGGTGTCGCGTGGCTCAGCTGGCGATTATCAGGCAGATGAGCGGGCAGGTGACGCATGGCTCAGCTGGCGATTATCAGGCAGATGAGCGGGCAGGTGTCGCGCGGCTATCAGCTGGCGATTATCAGCTGGCAGATGAGATGAGGCAGGTGTCAGGCGGCTCAGCTGGCGATTATCAGGCAGATGAGCGGGCAGGTGTCGCGCGGCTCAGCTGGCGATTATCAGGCAGATGAGCGGGCAGGTGTCCCGGGCTCAGCTGGCGATTATCAGGCAGATGAGAGCAGGTGTCGCCACAGCTGGCGCATTATCACACGCCGCCCAGCTGGTGATTTTTGGGCAGATGAGCGCAGGCGTCGCTTGGCCCAGCTGGCGATTATCAGGCAGATGAGCTGGCAGGTCCTGCAGCTCAGCTGATGGCTGAAGAGCCGGCAGGCGTCGCGCGGCTCAGCTGGCGACATC
>NW_027218579.1:0-31359 GCF_027580195.1 Bos mutus
CGTGATTCCTGCGGCTCATCTGCATGACAATTGCCAGCTGGGCTGCGTGATTCCTGTCGGCTCATCTGCGGCAATTGCCAGCTGAGCTGCGTGATTCCTGCCTGGTCACCTGCTTGGTGTGCCAGTTGAGCAGCATGATTCGTCACTGCTGAGCTCCATGCTTGTGCCTGCTGATTGCGTGGTTCGTGTCTGCTCAGCTCTTTGAGTATTGCCTCCTGAGGTCCCTGTTTGGGCGCCACCTGCGGGACCAGCCCCAGCTGATCCAGGGTATTCGAAGGAGAGATGGCCTTGGCGACTATTTATATGCTCATCAGAGATGTCAAGAATAAAGTATGAGGATAGCTCAGTAGGAAAATTCGGTGGAGAAAAGAGACTGAGTAGCTTGGTTTCTGGCGGAGACCAATCAAACTTCAAGACAAGAAGTTTGCACCACCCTTACGTTGCCCATGGCGCCCTCTCGAATAGCGGAAGGTGCCTCACCTAGACACCTTCTCAAGTGGGTCTTAGCAGCCCAGGCATAATTAGTGGCGTGGTGGGTTCCAAGCTCCAGATGGAGACTCAGCTGGAAGTTAAAGGAAGAATGACAAGGAACTTTATGAATTGGAGCTGTAAGTTAACTCTTTGACAGAGAGGCGAGATGGTGGTGGGGACAGGCCCAGTGAAATCAGAGGTGAGCACAAAGCAAGAAAGTAGGCAGACTCTGGTTTTTTGGGAGATGCTCGAGAATATCCAGGTGGACTCCTGAGGCTCGATCCGCATTTTGCGTATGCGAGCCTCCTTCCTCATGACCTTTGTCCAGAGTGGAATGCCTCACGGCTCCGGGTCATGATCAGTGCATGCTCAGTCACGATATCAGTGCATGATCAGCCCGCGTGATCACTGGCGGCACAGTCGCGTGATCAGCGCCTCTCTGTCGCGTGATCACCGTATGATAAACACGTGATCAGTGAGCGACCAGCCGCGTGATCACTGCATGCGGAAGTCAGGTGGTCAGTTCTGATCAGCCACGTGATCAGTCGTGCACAGTCCCATGATCAGCGCCTGTCAGTCACTGATCACTGCCTGATAAACGCGTGATCAGTGCCCGATCCCCGTCATCAGTGCATGCCTGTCGTGATCAGTGCATGATAGCCCACGTGATCAGTGCGTGCACAGTCCCATGATCAGCGCCTGTCAGTCACTGATCACTGCCTGAAAACACGTGATCAGTGCCTGATCAGCCATGTGATCAGTGCCTGATCAGCCGCGTCATCAGTGCATGCGCGTCGCGTGATCAGTGCATGATAGCCGCGTGATCAGTGCATGCTCAGTCACGTGATCTGTGCTTGATCAGCCACGTGATCAGTGCCTGCAGAGTCACGTGATCAGGGCCTGCTGAGCTGCGTGATTCCTGCGGCTCATCTGCATGACAATTGCCAGCTGAGCTGCGTGATTCCTGTCGGCTCATCTGCTTGACAATTGCCAGCTGAGCTGCGTGATTCCTGCCTGGTCACCTGCTTGATTGTGCCAGTTGAGCAGCATGATTCGTCACTGCTGAGCTCCATGCTTGTGCCTGCTGATTGCGTGGTTCGTGTCTGCTCAGCTCTTTGAGTATTGCCTCCTGAGGTCCCTGTTGGCGCCACCTGCGGGGACCAGCCCAGCTGATCCAGGGTATTGAAGGAGAGATGGCCTAAGCGACTATTTATATGCTCATCAGAGATGTCAGAATAAAGTATGAGGATAGCTCAGTAGGAAAATTCGGTGGAGAAAAGAGACTGAGTAGCTTGGTTTCTGTGGGAGACCAATCAAACTTCAAGACAAGAAGTTTGCACCATTTACGTAGGCATGGCGCCCTCTCGAATAGCGGAAGGTGCCTCACACTAGACACCTTCTCAGTGGGTCTTAGCAGCCCAGGCATAATTAGTAGGCGTGGTGGGTTCAGCGCTCCAGATGGAAACTCAGCTGGAAGTTAAAGGGAAGAATGACAAGGAACTTTATGAATTGGAGCTGTAAGTTAACTCTTTGACAGAGAAGGCGAGATGGTGGTGGGGACAGACCCCAGTGAAATCAGAGGTGAGCACAAAGCAAGAAAGTAGGCAGACTCTGGTTTTTTTTGGGGAGATGCTCGAGAATATCCAGGTGGACTCCTGAGGCTCGATCCGCATTTTGCGTATGCGAGCCTCCTTCCTCATGACCTTTGTCCAGAGTGGAATGCCTCCCGGCTCTCGGCTCATGATCAGTGCATGCTCAGTCACGATATCAGTGCATGATCAGCCGCGTGATCACTGGCGGCACAGTCGCGTGATCAGCGCCTCTCTGTCACGTGATCACCGTATGATAAACACGTGATCAGTGAGCGACCAGCCGCGTGATCACTGCATGCGCGAGTCAGGTGGTCAGTTCCTGATCAGCCACGTGATCAGTGCGTGCACAGTCCCATGATCAGCGCCTGTCGGTCACTGATCACTGCCTGATAAACGCGTGATCAGTGCCCGATCAGCCACGTCATCAGTGCATGCGCGTCCGTGATCAGTGCATGATAGCCCGCGTGATCAGTGCGTGCACAGTCCCATGATCAGCGCCTGTCGGTCACTGATCACTGCCTGATAAACACGTGATCAGTGCGATGAGCCATGTGATCAGTGCCTGACCAGCCCCGTC
Organism: Bos mutus; assembly: GCF_027580195.1. Lineage (NCBI taxonomy): Eukaryota > Metazoa > Chordata > Mammalia > Artiodactyla > Bovidae > Bos > Bos mutus. Next base: position 2,641 of record NW_027218579.1, read on the forward strand.
ATCAGTGCATGCGCATCCCGTGATCAGTGCATGATAGCCCGCGTGATCAGTGCATGCTCAGTCACGTGATCTGGACTTGATCAGCCACGTGATCAGTGCCTGCAGAGTCACGTGATCAGGGCCTGCTGAGCTGCGTGATTCCTGCGGCTCATCTGCATGACAATTGCCAGCTGAGCTGCGTGATTCCTGTCGGCTCATCTGTGACAATTGCCAGCTGAGCTGCGTGATTCCTGCCTGGTCACCTGCTTGATTGTGCCAGTTGAGCAGCATGATTCGTCACTGCTGAGCTCCATGCTTGTGCCTGCTGATTGCGTGGTTCGTGTCTGCTCAGCTCTTTGAGTATTGCCTCCTGAGGTCCCTGTTGTTGGCGCCACCTGCGGGGACCAGCCCCAGCTGATCCAGGGTATTGAAGGAGAGATGGCCTGGCGAATATTTATATGCTCATCAGAGATGTCAGAATAATAGTATGAGGATAGCTCAGTAGGAAAATTCGGTGGAGAAAAAGGGCTGAGTAGCTTGGTTTCTGCGGGAGACCAATCAAACTTCAAGACAAGAAGTTTGCACCATTTACGTAGGCCGCAGGCGCCCTCTCGAATAGCGGAAGGTGCCTCACCTAGACACCTTCTCAAGTGGGTCTTAGCAGCCCAGGCATAATTAGTAAGCGTGGTGGGTTCCTTGCTCAGATGGAACTCAGCTGGAAGTTAAAGGGAAGAATGACAAGGAACTTTATGAATTGGAGCTGTAAGTTAACTCTTTGACAGAGAGCGAGATGGTGGTGGGGACAGCCCCAGTGAAATCAGAGGTGAGCAAAAGCAAGAAAGTAGGCAGACTCTTTTTTGGGGAGATGCTCGAGAATATCCAGGTGGACTCCTGAGGCTCGATCCGCATTTGCGTATGCGAGCCTCCTTCCTCATGACCTTTGTCCAGAGTGGAATGCCTCCCGGCTCGGCTCATGATCAGTGCATGCTCAGTCACGATATCAGTGCATGATCAGCCACGTGATCACTGCGGCACAGTCGCGTGATCAGCGCCTCTCAGTCACGTGATCACCGTATGATAAACACGTGATCAGTGAACGACCAGCCACGTGATCACTGCATGCGCAGTCAGGTGGTCAGTTCCTGATCAGCCACGTGATCAGTGCGTGCACAGTCCCATGATCAGCGCCTGTCAGTCACTGATCACTGCCTGATAAACACGTGATCAGTGCATGATCAGCCGCGTCATCAGTGCATGATCAGTCCGTGATCAGTGCATGATCGTGATCAGTGCGTGCGCAGTCCCGTGATCGCCTGTGTCACTGATCACTGTGATAAACACGTGATCAGTGCATGATGAGCCATGTGATCTGTGCCTGATCAGCCACGTCATCAGTGCCTGCAGAGTCGTGATCAGTGCGCCACGTGATCAGTCAGGGCCGTGATCTGAGCGTGCGTGATTCAGGGCCCTGCTGCGTGATTCCTGCCGGCTCATCTGCATGACAATTGCCAGCTGAGCTGCGTGATTCCTGTCGGCTCATCTCTGACAATTGCCAGCTGAGCTGCGTGATTCCTGCCTGGTCACCTGCTTGGTGTGCCAGTTGAGCAGCATGATTCGTCACTGCTGAGCTCCATGCTTGTGCCTGCTGATTGCGTGGTTCGTGTCTGCTCAGCTCTTTGAGTATTGCCTCCTGAGGTCCCTGTTGGGCGCCACCTGCGGGGACCAGCCCCAGCTGATCCAGGGTATTGAAGGAGAGATGGCCTGGCGACTATTTATATGCTAATCAGAGATGTCAGAATAATAGTATGAGGATAGCTCAGTAGGAAAATTCGGTGGGAAAAGAGACTGAGTAGCTTGGTTTTGTGGAGGAGACCAATCAAACTTCAAGACAAGAAGTTTGCACCACTTACGTAGGCCATGGCCCTCTCGAATAGCGGAAGGTGCCTCACCTAGACACCTTCTCAAGTGGGTCTTAGCAGCCCAGGCATAATTAGTAAGCGTGGTGGGTTCAAGCTCCAGATGGAGACTCAGCTGGAAGTTAAAGGGAAGAATGACAAGGAACTTTATGAATTGGAGCTGTAAGTTAACTCTTTGACAGAGAGGCGAGATGGTGGTGGGGACAGCCCCAGTGAAATCAGAGGTGAGCACAAAGCAAGAAAGTAGGCAGACTCTGGTTTTTTTGGGGAGATGCTCGAGAATATCAGGTGGACTCCTGAGGCTCGATCCGCATTTGCGTATGCGAGCCTCCTTCCTCATGACCTTTGTCAGAGTGGAATGCCTCACCGGCTCGGCTCATGATCAGTGCATGCTCAGTCACGATATCAGTGCATGATCAGCCCGCGTGATCACACGGCACAGTCGCGTGATCAGCGCCTCTCTGTCGCGTGATCACCGTATGATAAACACGTGATCGGTGAGCGACCAGCCGCGTGATCACTGCATGCGCAGTCAGGTGGTCAGTTCTGATCAGCCACGTGATCAGTGCGTGCACAGTCCCATGATCAGCGCCTGTCGGTCACTGATCACTGCCTGATAAACGCGTGATCAGTGCCCGATCAGCCCGTCATCAGTGCATGCGCGTCACGTGATCAGTGCATGATAGCCGCGTGATCAGTGCGTGCACAGTCCCATGATCAGCGCCTGTCAGTCACTGATCACTGCCTGAAACACGTGATCAGTGCATGATGAGCCATGTGATCAGTGCCTGACCAGCCCGCGTCATCAGTGCATGCACAGTCGCGTGATCAGTGCATGATAGCCACGTGATCAGTGCATGCTCAGTCACGTGATCTCTGTGCTTGATCAGCCACGTGATCAGTGCCTGCAGATTCACGTGATCAGGGCCTGCTGAGCTGCGTGATTCCTGCCGGCTCATCTGCATGACAATTGCCAGCTGAGCTGCAAGATTCCTGTCGGCTCATCTGCTTGACAATTGCCAGCTGAGCTGCGTGATTCCTGCCTGGTCACCTGCTTGATTGTGCCAGTTGAGCAGCATGATTCGTCACTGCTGAGCTCCATGCTTGTGCCTGCTGATTGCGTGGTTCGTGTCTGCTCAGCTCTTTGAGTATTGCCTCCTGAGGTCCCTGTTAGGCGCCACCTGCGGGGACCAGCCCCAGCTGATCCAGGGTATTGAAGGAGAGATGGCCTGGCGACTATTTATATGCTCATCAGAGATGTCAAGAATAATAGTATGAGGATAGCTCAGTAGGAAAATTCGGTGGGAAAAGGGACTGAGTAGCTTGGTTTTGCGGAGACCAATCAAACTTCAAGACAAAAGTTTGCACCACTTACGTAGGCGCATGGTGCCCTCTCGAGTAGCGGAAGGTGCCTCACTCTAGACACCTTCTCGAGTGGGTCTTAGCAGGCCAGGCATAATTAGTAAGCGTTGTGGTTTCAGCGCTCCAGATGGAAACTCAGCTGGAAGTTAAAGGGAAGAATGACAAGGAACTTTATGAATTGGAGCTGTAAGTTAACTCTTTGACAGAGAGGCGAGATGGTGGTTGGGGACAGACCCCAGTGTAATCAGAGGTGAAGCACAAAAGCAAGAAAGTAGGCAGACTCTGGTTTTTTTTGGGGAGATGCTCGAGAATATCCAGGTGGACTCCTGAGGCTCGATCCGCATTTTGCGTATGCGAGCCTCCTTCCTCATGACCTTTGTCCAGAGTGGAATGCCTCACCGGCTCCCGGCACATGATCAGTGCATGCTCAGTCACGGTATCAGTGCATGATCAGCCACGTGATCACTGATGGCACGATCGCGTGATCAGCGCCTCTCAGTCGCGTGATCACCGTAGGATAAACACGTGATCAGTGAGCGACCAGCCGCGTGATCACTGCATGCGAAGTCAGGTGGTCAGTTCCTGATCAGCCACGTGATCAGTGCGTGCACAGTCCATGATCAGCGCCTGTCAGTCACTGATCACTGCCTGATAAACACGGGATCAGTGCTGATCAGCCCCGCGTCATCAGTGCATGCGCAGTCACGTGATCAGTGCATGATAGCCACGTGATCAGTGCGTGCACAGTCCCATGATCAGCGCCTGTCAGTCACTGATCACTGCCTGAAACACGTGATCAGTGCATGATGAGCCATGTGATCAGTGCCTGACCAGCCCACGTCATCAGTGCATGCACAGTCACGTGATCAGTGCATGATAGCCACGTGATCAGTGCATGATCAGTCACGTGATCTCTGCTTGATCAGCCACGTGATCAGTGCCTGCAGAGTCACGTGATCAGGGCCTGCTGAGCTGCGTGATTCCTGCGGCTCATCTGCATGACAATTGCCAGCTGAGCTGCGTGATTCCTGTCGGCTCATCTGTGACAATTGCCAGCTGAGCTGCGTGATTCCTGCCTGGTCACCTGCTTGATTGTGCCAGTTGAGCAGCATGAGTCGTCACTGCTGAGCTCCATGCTTGTGCCTGCTGTTTGCATGGTTCGTGTCTGCTCAGCTCTTTAGTATTGCCTCCTGAGGTCACTGTTGGGCGCCACCTGCGGGGACCAGCCCCAGCTGATCCAGGGTATTGAAGGAAAGATGGCCTGGGGACAATTTATATGCTAATCAGAAATGTCAGAATAATAGTATGAGGATAGCTCAGTAGGAAAATTCGGTGGAAAAGGGCTGAGTAGCATGGTTTCTGGGGAGACCAATCAAACTTCAAGACAAGAACTTTGCACCATTTACATAGGCCGCAGGCGCCCTCTCGAATAGCGGAAGGTGCCTCACCCTAGACACCTTCTCGAGTGGGTCTTAGAAGCCCAGGCATAATTAGTAAGCATGGTGGGTTCCGCGCTCCAGATGGAAACTCAGCTGGAAGTTAAAGGGAAGAATGACAAGGAACTTTATGAATTGGAGCTGTAAGTTAACTCTTGGACAGAGAGAGCGAGATGGAGGTGGGGGATAGAACCCAGTGAAATCAGAGGTGAGAGCACAAAGCAAGAAAGTAGGCAGACTCTGGTTTTTTTTTGGGGAGATGCTCGAGAATATCCGGGTGGACTCCTGAGGCTCGATCCGCATTTGCGTATGCGAGCCTCCTTCCTCATGACCTTTGTCCAGAGTGGAAACCCTCCCGTCTCCCGGCGCATGATCCGTGCATGGTCAGTCGCGATATCAGTGCATGATCAGTCGCGTGATCACTGGCGGCACAGTCGCGTGATCAGAGCCTCTCAGTCACGTGATCACCGTATGATAAACACGTGATCAGTGAACGACCAGCCACGTGATCACTGCATGCGCAGTCAGGTGGTCAGTTCTTGATCAGCCAGGTGATCAGTGCGTGCACAGTCCCATGATCAGCGCCTGTCAGTCACTGATCACTGCCTGATAAACACGTGATCAGTGCCCGATCAGCCACGTCATCTGTGCATGCACAGTCACCTGATCAGTGCATGATAGCCACGTGATCAGTGGGTGCACAGTCCCATGATCAGCGCCTGTCAGTCACTGATCACTGCCTGAAACACGTGATCAGTGCATGATGAGCCATGTGATCAGTGCCTGATGAGCCCCGTCATCAGTGCATGCGCGATCACGTGATCAGTGCATGATAGCCACGTGATCAGTGCAAGCTCAGTCACGTGATCTCTACTTGATCAGCCACGTGATCAGTGCCTGCAGAGTCACGTGATCAGGGCCTGCTGAGCTGCGTGATTCCTGCCGGCTCATCTGCTTGACAATTGCCAGCTGAGCTGCGTGATTCCTGCCTGGTCACCTGCTTGATTGTGCCAGTTGAGCAGCATGATTTGTCACAGCTGAGCTCCATGCTTGTGCCTGCTGATTGCGTGGTTCGTGTCTGCTCAGCTCTTTGAGTATTGCCTCCTGAGGTCCCTGTTGGGCGCCACCTGCGGGACCAGCCCTAGCTGATCAGGGTATTGAAGGACAGATGGCCTTGGCGACGATTTATATGCTCATCAGAGATGTCAAGAATAAAGTATGAGGATAGCTCAGTAGGAAAATTCGGTGGAGAAAAGGACTGAGTAGCTTGGTTTTTGCGGAGACCAATCAAACTTCAAAACAAGAACTTTGCACCACTTACGTTGCCCAGGCGCCCTCTCGAATAGCGGAAGGTGCCTCACCTAGACACCTTCTCAAGTGGGTCTTAGCAGCCCAGGCATAATTAGTAAGCGTGGTGGGTTCTGCGCTCCAGATTCAGACTCAGCTGGAAGTTCAAGGGAAGAATGACAAGGAACTTTATGAATTGGAGCTGTAAGTTAACTCTTTGATAGAGAGGCGAGATGGTGGTGGTGGACAGCACCCAGTGAAATCAGGTGTGAGCACAAAGCAAGAAAGTAGGCAGACTCTGGTTTTTGGGGAGATGCTCGAGAATATCCAGGTGGACTCCTGAGGCTCGATCCGCATTTTCCTATGCGAGCCTCCTTCCTCATGACCTTTGTCCAGAGTGGAATGCCTCACGGCTCGGCTCATGATCAGTGCATGCTCAGTCACAATATCAGTGCATGATCAGCCAAGTGATGACTGACAGCACAGTCACGTGATCAGCGCCTCTCAGTCGTGATCACCGTATGATAAACACGGGATCAGTGCCCGATCAGCCCGTCATCAGTGCATGTGCAGTCACGTGATCAGTGCATGATAGCCACGTGATCAGTGCGTGCACAGTCCCATGATCAGCGCCTGTCACTCACTGATCACTGCCTGAGCAACGCGTGATCAGTGCATGATGAGTCATGTGATCAGTGCCTGATCAGCCCCTCATCAGTGCAAGCGCAGTCGCGTGATCAGTGCATGATAGCCACGTGATCAGTGCATGCTCAGTCACGTGATCTGTGCTTGATCAGAGGCGTGATCAGTGCCTGCAGAGTCACGTGATCAGGGCCTGCTGAGCTGCGTGATTCCTGCGGCTCATCTGCATGACAATTGCCAGCTAAGCCGCGTGATTCCTGTCGGCTCATCTGCTTGACAATTGCCAGCTGAGCTGCGTGACTCCTGCCTGGTCACCTGCTTGATTGTGCCAGTTGAGCAGCATGATTCGTCACTGCTGAGCTCCATGCTTTGTGCCTGCTGATTGCGTGGTTCGTGTCTGCTCAGCTCTTTGAGTATGTGCCTCCTGAGGTCCCTGTTGGGCGCCACCTGCGGGACCAGCCCCAGCTGATCCAGGGTATTGAAGGAGAGATGGCCTAAGCGACTATTTATATGCTCATCAGAGATGTCAGAATAAAAGTATGAGGATAGCTCAGTAGGAAAATTCGGTGGAGAAAAGAGACTGAGTAGCTTGGTTTTGCGGGAGACCAATCAAACTTCAAGACAAAAGTTTGCACCATTTACGTAGGCATGGCGCCCTCTCGAATAGCGAAAGTTGCCTCACACTAGACACCTTCTCAGTGGGTCTTAGCAGCCCAGGCATAATTAGTAGGCATTGTGGGTTCCAAGCTCCAGATGGAGATTCAGCTGGAAGTTAAAGGGAAGAATAACAAGGAACTTTATGAATTGGAGCTGTAAGTTAACTCTTTGATAGAGAGGCGAGATGGTGGTGGGGACAGCACCCAGTGAAATCAGAGGTGAGCACAAAGAAAGAAAGTAGGCAGACTCTGGTTTTTTGGGGAGATGCTCGAGAATATCCAGGTGGACTCCTGAGGCTCGATCCGCATTTTCGTATGCAGAGCCTTCTTCCTCATGACCTTTGTCCAGAGTGGAATGCCTCCCGGCTCCCGGCTCATGATCAGTGCATGCTCAGTCACGATATCAGTGCATGATCAGCCGCGTGATCACTGGCGGCACAGTCGCGTGATCAGCGCCTCTCTGTCGTGATCACCGTATGATAAACACGTGATCGGTGAGCGACCAGCCGCGTGATCACTGCATGCGCAGTCAGGTGGTCAGTTCCTGATCAGCCACGTGATCAGTGCGTGCACAGTCCCATGATCAGCGCCTGTCAGTCACTGATCACTGCCTGATAAACGCGTGATCAGTGCCCGATCAGCCGCGTCATCAGTGCATGCGCGATCGCGTGATCAGTGCATGATAGCCACGTGATCAGTCGTGCACAGTCCCATGATCAGCGCCTGTCGGTCACTGATCACTGCCTGAAAACACGTGATCAGTGCATGATGAGCCATGTGATCAGTGCCTGACCAGCCGCGTCATCAGTGCATGCACAGTCACGTGATCAGTGCATGATAGCCACGTGATCAGTGCATGCTCAGTCGCGTGATCTGTACTTATCAGCCACGTGATCAGTGCCTGCAGATTCACGTGATCAGGGCCTGCTGAGCTGCGTGATTCCTGCCGGCTCATCTGCATGACAATTGCCAGCTGAGCTGCGTGATTCCTGTCGGCTCCTCTGCTTGACAATGCCAGCTGAGCTGCGTGATTCCTGCCTGGTCACCTGCTTGATTGTGCCAGTTGAGCAGCATGATTCGTCACTGCTGAGCTCCATGCTTGTGCCTGCTGATTGCGTGGTTCGTGTCTTCTCAGCTCTTTGAGTATTGCCTCCTGAGGTCCCTGTTGGCGCCACCTGCGGGAACAGCCCCAGCTGATCCAGGGTATTGAAGGAGAGATGGCCTGGCGACTATTTATATGCTCATCAGAGATGTCAAGAATAATAGTATGAGGATAGCTCAGTAGGAAAATTCGGTGGAAAAGAGGCTGATTAGCTTGGTTTTGCGGGAGACCAATCAAACTTCAAGACAAAGTTTGCACCACTTACGAAGGCGCAGGTGCCCTCTCGAAGTAGCGGAAGGTGCCTCACTCTAGACACCTTCTCAGTGGGTCTTAGCAGGCCAGGCATAATTAGTAAGCGTTGTGGGTTCCAGCGCTCCAGATGGAAACTCAGCTGGAAGTTCAAGGGAAGAATGACAAGGAACTTTATGAATTGGAGCTGTAAGTTAACTCTTTGACAGAGGCGAGATGGTGGTTGGGACAGACCCCAGTGTAATCAGAGGTGAGAGCAAAAGCAAGAAAGTGGGCAGACTCTGGTTTTTTTGGGGAGATGCTCGAGAATATCCAGGTGGACTCCTGAGGCTCGATCCGCATTTGCGTATGCGAGCCTCCTTCCTCATGACCTTTGTCCAGAGTGGAATGCCTCCCGGCTCCGGCTCATGATCAGTGCATGCTCAGTCACGATATCAGTGCATGATCAGCCGCGTGATCACTGATGGCACAGTCGCGTGATCAGCCACTCTCAGTCACGTGATCACCCGTAGGATAAACACGTGATCAGTGAGCGACCAGCCCGCGTGATCACTGCATGCGAAGTCAGTGTGGTCAGTTCCTGATCAGCCACGTGATCAGTGCGTGCACAGTCCCATGATCAGCGCCTGTCGGTCACTGATCACTGCCTGATAAACACGGGATCAGTGCCTGATCAGCCACGTCATCAGTGCATGCGCAGTCACGTGATCAGTGCATAGCCACGTGATCAGTGCGTGCACAGTCCATGATCAGCGCCTGTCGGTCACTGATCACTGTGAACACGTGATCGTGCATGATGAGCCATGTGATCAGTGCCTGATCAGCCGCGTCATCAGTGCATGATCACGTGATCAGTGCATGATAGCCACGTGATCAGTGCATGCTCATGTCAGCGTGATCGTCGTGATCAGCCACGTGATCAGTGCCTGCAGAGTCACGTGATCAGGGCCTGCTGCGTGCTGCGTGATTCCTGCGGCTCATCTGCATGACAATTGCCAGCTGAGCTGCGTGATTCCTGTCGGCTCATCTGTGACAATTGCCAGCTGAGCTGCGTGATTCCTGCCTGGTCACCTGCTTGGTGTGCCAGTTGAGCAGCATGAGTCGTCACTGCTGAGCTCCATGCTTGTGCCTGCTGTTTGCGTGGTTTCGTGTCTGCTCAGCTCTTTGAGTGTGCCTCCTGAGGTCACTGTTGGCGCCACCTCCCGGGACCAGCCCCAGCTGATCAGGGTATTGAAGGAAAGATGGCCTGGGGACAATTTATATGCTAATCAGAAATGTCAGAATAATAGTATAAGGATAGCTCAGTAGGAAAATTCGGTGGAAAAGGGCTGAGTAGCATGGTTTCTGCGGGAGACCAATCAAACTTCAAGACAAGAAGTTTGCACCATTTACCACGTGGCCATGGCGCCCTCTCGAATAGTGGAAGGTGCCTCACCTAGACACCTTCTCTAGTGGGTCTTAGCAGCCCAGGCATTATTAGTAAGCGTGGTGGGTTCAGCGCTCAGATGGTGACTCAGCTGGAAGTTAAAGGGAAGAATGACAAGGAACTTTATGAATTGGGCTGTAAGTTAACTCTTTGACAGAGAGGCGAGATGGACGTGGGGACGTGCCCCAGTGAAATCAGAGGTGAGCACAAAGCAAGAAAGTAGGCAGACTCTGTTTTTTTTGGGGAGATGCTCGAGAATATCTGGGTGGACTCTGAGGATCGATCCGCATTTGCGTATGCGAGCCTCCTTTCTCATGACCTTTGTCCCACGTGTGGAAACCCTCCCGGCTCCCGGCACATGATCAGTGCATGCTCAGTCGCGATATCAGTGCATGATCAGCCCGCGTGATCACTGGCGGCACGATCACGTGATCAGCGCCTCTCAGTCGCGTGATCACCGTATGATAAACACGTGATCAGTGAGCGACCAGCCGCGTGATCACTGCATGCGCAGTCAGGTGGTCAGTTCTGATCAGCCACGTGATCAGTGCGTGCACAGTCCCATGATCAGCGCCTGTCGGTCACGTGATCACTGCCTGATAAACACGTGATCAGTGCCCGATCAGCCCGTCATCTGTGCATGCGCGCGTCAGTCACGTGATCAGTGCTATGATCAGCCACGTGATCAGTGCGTGCACGGTCCATGATCAGCGCCTGTCGGTCACTGATCAGTGCCTGATCAAACAGCGTGATCGGTGCATGATGAGCCCGTGATCAGTGCCTGATCAGCCACGTCATCAGTGCATGCGTGTCACGTGATCAGTGCATGATAGCCGCGTGATCAGTGCATGCTCAGCCCGTGATCTGTGCATGATCAGCCACGTGATCAGTGCCTGCAGAGTCACGTGATCAGGGCCTGCTCAGCTGCGTGATCAGTGCATGACAATTGCCCGCTGATCAGTGCGTGATTCCTGATCAGACTCATCTGCGTGATCATTGCCAGCTGAGCTGCGTGATCAGTGCATGCTCATCTGCGTGATGACAGTGCCAGCGGCTGCGTGATTCCTGTCGGCTCATCTGTGACAATTGCCAGCTGAGCTGGGTGATTCCTGCCTGGTCAGTGCATGGTGTGCACGTGAGCAGCATGATTCGTCACTGCTGAGCTCCATGCTTGCGTGCCTGCTGATTGCCTGGTTCGTGTCTGCTCAGCTCTTTGAGTGTGCCTCCTGAGGTCCCTGTTCAGTGCGCCACCTGCCGTGACCAGCCCCAGCTGATCCAGGGTGATTGAAGGAGAGATGGCCTAAGCGACTATTTATATGCTCATCAGAGATGTCAGTAAAGTATGAGGATAGCTCAGTAGGAAATTTCGGTGGAGAAAAGTGGCTGAGTAGCTTGGTTTGATGGTGGAGACCAATCAAACTTCAAGACAAAGTGTGCACAGTGCGTAGGCCGTGATCGGTGCTCTGAATAGCGTGAAGGTGCCTCACCCCTAGACACCTTCTCAGTGGGTCTTAGCAGCCCAGGCATAATTAGTAAGCGTGGTGGGTTCGTGCGCTCCAGATGGAGACTCAGCTGGAAGTTCAGTGGAAGAATGACGCGTGATTTGTGAATTGGAGCTGTAAGTTAACTCTTTGACAGACAGGCGTGATGGTGGTGGGGACAGCCCCAGTGAAATCAGAGTGAGTGAGCCGCGCACAAAGCAGAAAGTGCGCAGACTCTGGTTTTTTTGGGGTGATGGTCGAGAATATCCGTGATGGACTCTCAGGCTCGATCCGCATTTGCGTGATCCGAGCCTCCTTCCTCATGATCTTTGATCTCCCAGTCGATCATGATCAGCCGTGCTCAGTGCATGATCAGTGCGTGATCAGTGCACGTGATCAGCGGCGTGATCGCGTGATCAGCGCCTCTCAGTCACGTGATCGTGTGATCGCGTGATCAGTGAGCGCCAGCGGCGTGATCAGTGCATGATCAGTCCGTTAGGTGATCAGTCAGCCCGTGATCAGTGCCGTGTCATCCGTGATCAGTGCACGTGTCCCAGTGATCAGTGCCGTGATCAATGTGATCACTGTATCAGTGCATGATCAGCCACGTGATCAGTGCATGATCAGCCCCGTGATCAGTGCATGATCAGCCGCGTGATCAGTGCATGATCAGTCGCGTGATCAGTGTATGATCAGCCACGTGATCAGTGCATGATCAGCCCGTGATCAGTGCATGATCAGCCACGTGATCAGTGCATGATCAGCCACGTGATCAGTCAGTGTGATCAGCCACGTGATCGGTGCATGATCAGCCACGTGATCAGTGCATGATCAGCCACGTGATCAGTGTATGATCAGCCACGTGATCAGTGTGATCAGCTTCGTGATCAGCCCGTGATCAGTGCATGATCAGTCACGTGATCCACGTGATCAGTGCATCAGCCACGTGATCAGTGTATGATCAGCCCGCGTGATCAGTGCATGATCAGCCATGCGTGATCAGTGCATGATCAGCCGCGTGATCAGTGCATGATCAGCCACGTGATCAGTGTGCATGATCAGCCACGTGATCAGTGCATGATCAGTCAGCGTGATCAGTGCATGATCAGTCACGTGATCAGTGCATGATCAGCCGCGTGATCAGTGCATGATCAGCCACGTGATCAGTGCATGATCAGCCACGTGATCAGTGCATGATCAGCCACGTGATCAGTGCATGATCAGCCACGTGATCAGTGCATGATCAGCCGCGTGATCAGTGCATGATCAGCCGCGTGATCAGTGCATGATCAGCCGCGTGATCAGTGCATGATCGTGATCAGTGCATGTGATCAGTGCATGATCAGCCCACGTGATCAGTGCATGATCAGCCACGTGATCAGTGCATGATCAGTCCGCGTGATCAGTGCATGATCAGCCGCGTGATCAGTGCATGATCAGCCACGTGATCAGTGCATGATCAGCCCGCGTGATCAGTGCATGATCAGGTGCGTGATCAGTGCATGATCAGCAGTCGCGTGATCAGTGCATGATCGTCCGCGTGATCAGTGCATGATCAGCCACGTGATCAGTGCATGATCAGCCCGCGTGATCAGTGCATGATCAGCCGCGTGATCAGTGCATGATCAGCACGTGATCAGTGCATGATCAGCCGCGTGATCAGTGCATGATCAGTCGCGCGTGTGCATGTCATCCGTGATCAGTGCGTGATCAGTGCGTGATCAGTGCATGATCGTCACGTGATCAGTGCATGATCAGCCACGTGATCAGTGCATGATCAGCCGCGTGATCAGTGCATGATCAGCCGCGTGATCAGTGCATGATCAGCCCGCGTGATCAGTGCATGATCAGCCACGTGATCAGTGCATGATCAGCCCGTGATCAGTGCATGATCAGCCACGTGATCAGTGCATGATCAGCCACGTGATCAGTGCATGATCAGCCGCGTGATCAGTGCATGATCAGCCGCGTGATCAGTGCATGATCAGTCACGTGATCAGTGCATGATCAGCCGTCGTGATCAGTGCATGATCAGCCGCGTGATCAGTGCATGATCAGATCAGTCGCGTGATCAGTGCATGATCAGTCGCGTGATCAGTGCATGATCAGCCACGTGATCAGTGCATGATCAGCCACGTGATCAGTGCATGATCAGCGCGTGATCAGTGCATGATCAGCCGCGTGATCAGTGCATGATCGCGTGATCAGTGCGTGATCGTGATCAGTGCATGATCAGTCGCGTGATCAGTGCATGATCAGCCGCGTGATCAGTGCATGATCAGCCACGTGATCAGTGCATGATCAGCCACGTGATCAGTGCATGATCAGCCACGTGATCAGTGCATGATCAGCCACGTGATCAGTGCATGATCAGCCGCGTGATCAGTGCATGATCAGCCGCGTGATCAGTGCATGATCAGCCGCGTGATCAGTGCATGATCAGCCACGTGATCAGTGTGCGTGATCATCCGCGTGATCAGTGTGATATGATCAGCCGTGATCAGTGCATGATCAGCCCCGCGTGATCAGTGCATGATCAGTCGCGTGATCAGTGCATGATCAGCCACGTGATCAGTGCATGATCAGCCACGTGATCAGTGCATGATCAGCCACGTGATCAGTGCATGATCAGCCACGTGATCAGTGCATGATCAGCCACGTGATCAGTGCATGATCAGCCGCGTGATCAGTGCATGATCAGCCGCGTGATCAGTGCATGATCAGCCGCGTGATCAGTGCATGATCAGCCCACGTGATCAGTGCATGATCAGCCACGTGATCAGTGCATGTGATCATCATGATCGTCGTGATCAGTCGCATGATCAGCCACGTGATCAGTGCATGATCAGCCACGTGATCAGTGCATGATCAGCCACGTGATCAGTGCATGATCAGCCGCGTGATCAGTGCATGATCAGCCACGTGATCAGTGCGTGATCAGTGCGTGATCAGCCACGTGATCAGTGCATGATCAGTCCGCGTGATCAGTGCATGATCAGCCACGCGTGATCGTGTGCATGATCAGCCGCGTGATCAGTGCATGATCAGCCCGCGTGATCAGTGCATGATCAGCCACGTGATCAGTGCATGATCAGCCGCGTGATCAGTGCATGATCAGCCACGTGATCAGTGCATGATCAGTGCGTGATCAGTGCATGATCAGTGCGTGATCAGTGCATGATCAGCCCGCGTGATCAGTGCATGATCAGCCGCGTGATCAGTGCATGATCAGCCGCGTGATCAGTGCATGATCATCCGTGATCAGTGCATGATCAGCCACGTGATCAGTGCATGATCAGCCGCGTGATCAGTGCATGATCAGCCACGTGATCAGTGCATGATCCGTGCGTCAGCACGTGATCAGTGCATGATCAGCCGCGTGATCAGTGCATGATCAGCCGCGTGATCAGTGCATGATCAGCCACGTGATCAGTGCATGATCAGCCACGTGATCAGTGCATGATCAGCCACGTGATCAGTGCATGCGTGATCAGCCGCGTGATCAGTGCATGATCAGCCCGTGATCAGTGCATGATCAGCCACGTGATCAGTGCATGATCAGCCACGTGATCAGTGCATGATCAGCCACGTGATCAGTGCATGATCAGCCGCGTGATCAGTGCATGATCAGCCACGTGATCAGTGCATGATCAGCCACGTGATCAGTGCATGATCAGTCGCGTGATCAGTGCATGATCAGCCGCGTGATCAGTGCATGATCAGCCCGTGATCAGTGCATGATCAGCCACGTGATCAGTGCATGATCATCAGTGCGTGATCAGTGCATGATCAGTCATCGTGATGTGCATGATCAGTCGCGTGATCAGTGCATGATCAGCCACGTGATCAGTGCATGCATCAGCCACGTGATCAGTGTGCATCAGCGCGTGATCAGTGCATGATCAGTCACGTGATCAGTGCATATGATCAGCCCGCGTGATCAGTGCATGATCAGCCGCGTGATCAGTGCATGATCAGCCGCGTGATCAGTGCATGATCAGCCACGTGATCAGTGCATGATCAGCCGCGTGATCAGTGCATGATCAGCCACGTGATCAGTGCATGATCAGCCCGCGTGATCAGTGCATGATCAGCCACGTGATCAGTGCATGATCAGCCACGTGATCAGTGCATGATCAGCCGCGTGATCAGTGCATGATCAGCCACGTGATCAGTGCATGATCGTGCGTGATCAGTGCATGATCAGTCACGTGATCAGTGCATGATCAGCCGCGTGATCAGTGCATGATCAGCCACGTGATCAGTGCATGATCGCGTGCAGTGCGTGATCAGTGCATGATCAGCCACGTGATCAGTGCATGATCAGCCACGTGATCAGTGCATGATCAGCCGCGTGATCAGTGCATGATCAGCCACGTGATCAGTGTGCATGATCACGTGATCAGTGCATGTGATCAGTGCATGATCAGCCGCGTGATCAGTGTGCGTGATCAGTGCATGAGCCACGTGATCAGTGTGCATGATCAGCCGCGTGATCAGTGCATGATCAGCCGCGTGATCAGTGCATGATCAGTCGCACGTGATCAGTGCATGATCAGCCGCGTGATCAGTGCATGATCAGCCGCGTGATCAGTGCATGATCAGCCACGTGATCAGTGCATGATCAGCCACGTGATCAGTGCATGATCAGCCACGTGATCAGTGCATGATCAGCCGCGTGATCAGTGCATGATCGTGATCAGTGCATGTCAGTCCGTGATGTGCATGATCAGTCGCGTGATCAGTGCATGATCAGCCACGTGATCAGTGCATGATCAGCCACGTGATCAGTGCATGATCAGCCGCGTGATCAGTGCATGATCAGATCGCGTGATCAGTGTGCATGATCAGCCACGTGATCAGTGCATGATCAGCCACGTGATCAGTGCATGATCAGCCACGTGATCAGTGCATGATCAGCCACGTGATCAGTGCATGATCACGCGTGATCGGTGCATGATCAGTCACGTGATCAGTGCATGATCAGCCCCGTGATCAGTGCATGATCAGCCCGTGATCAGTGCATGATCAGCCACGTGATCAGTGCATGATCAGCCGCGTGATCAGTGCATGATCAGTCGCGTGATCAGTGCATGATCAGCCACGTGATCAGTGCATGATCAGCCACGTGATCAGTGCATGATCAGCCCGCGTGATCAGTGCATGATGCCCCGTGCGTGATCAGTGCCACGTGATCAGTGCATGATCAGCCGCGTGATCAGTGCATGATCAGCCACGTGATCAGTGCATGATCAGTCACGTGATCAGTGCATGATCAGCCGCGTGATCAGTGCATGATCAGCCGCGTGATCAGTGCATGATCAGCCGCGTGATCAGTGCATGATCAGCCACGTGATCAGTGCATGATCAGCCCGCGTGATCAGTGCATGATCAGCCACGTGATCAGTGCATGATCAGCCACGTGATCAGTGCATGATCAGCCCGCGTGATCAGTGCATGATCAGCAGTCGCGTATCAGTGCATGATCAGCCGCGTGATCAGTGCATGATCAGCCACGTGATCAGTGCATGATCAGCCACGTGATCAGTGCATGATCAGCCACGTGATCAGTGCATGATCAGCCACGTGATCAGTGCATGATCAGCCACGTGATCAGTGCATGATCAGCCACGTGATCAGTGCATGTGCGTGATCAGTGCCGCGTGATCACGTGATCAGTGCATCATCAGCCACGTGATCAGTGCATGATCAGCCGCGTGATCAGTGCATGATCAGCCGCGTGATCAGTGCATGATCAGCCGCGTGATCAGTGCATGATCAGCCACGTGATCAGTGCATGATCAGCCACGTGATCAGTGCATGATCAGTCCGCGTGATCAGTGCATGATCAGCCGCGTGATCAGTGCATGATCAGCCGCGTGATCAGTGCATGATCAGCCACGTGATCAGTGCATGATCAGCCACGTGATCAGTGCATGATCAGCCGCGTGATCAGTGCATGATCAGTCCGTGTGATCATGTGCACGTGATCAGTGCATGATCAGCCGCGTGATCAGTGCATGATCAGCCACGTGATCAGTGCATGATCAGCCGCGTGATCAGTGCATGATCAGCCGCGTGATCAGTGCATGATGATCGCGTGATCAGTGCATGATCAGCCACGTGATCAGTGCATGATCAGCCACGTGATCAGTGCATGATCAGCCACGTGATCAGTGCATGATCGTGATCAGTGTGATCGTGATCAGTGCATGATCAGCCGCGTGATCAGTGCATGATCAGTCGCGTGATCAGTGCATGATCAGCCCCGTGATCAGTGCATGATCAGCCGCGTGATCAGTGCATGATCAGCCGCGTGATCAGTGCATGATCAGCCACGTGATCAGTGCATGATCAGCCCGTGATCAGTGCATGATCAGTGCATGCGTGATCGTGTGCATGATCAGCCACGTGATCAGTGCATGATCAGCCGCGTGATCAGTGCATGATCAGCCGCGTGATCAGTGCATGATCAGCCACGTGATCAGTGCATGATCAGCCACGTGATCAGTGCATGATCAGCCGCGTGATCAGTGCATGATCAGCCCCGTGATCAGTGCATGATCAGCCCGTGATCAGTGCATGATCAGTCCGATCGTGATCAGTGTGCATGATCAGGCCGTGATCAGTGCATGATCAGCCGCGTGATCAGTGCATGATGATCACGTGATCAGTGCATGATCAGTCACGTGATCAGTGCATGATCAGTCACGTGATCAGTGCATGATCAGCCGCGTGATCAGTGCATGATCAGTCGCGTGATCAGTGCATGATCAGCCACGTGATCAGTGCATGATCAGCCACGTGATCAGTGTGCATGATCAGCATGCGTGATCAGTGCATGATCATGATCAGCCGTGATCAGTGCATGATCAGCCGCGTGATCAGTGCATGATCAGCCACGTGATCAGTGCATGATCAGCCGCGTGATCAGTGCATGATCAGCCACGTGATCAGTGCATGATCAGCCCGCGTGATCAGTGCATGATCAGCCCGTGATCAGTGATCAGCCACGTGATCAGTGCATGATCAGCCACGTGATCAGTGCATGATCAGGCCACGTGATCAGTGCATGATCAGCCACGTGATCAGTGCATGATCAGTCGCGTGATCAGTGCATGATCAGCCGCGTGATCAGTGCATGATCAGCCACGTGATCAGTGCATGATCAGCCGCGTGATCAGTGCATGATCAGTCGCGTGATCAGTGCATGATCAGTGCGTGATCAGTGCATGATCAGCCACGTGATCAGTGCATGATCAGCCCGTGATCAGTGCATGATCAGCCACGTGATCAGTGCATGATCAGCCGCGTGATCAGTGCATGATCAGCCACGTGATCAGTGCATGATCAGCCGTGATCAGTGCATGATCAGCCACGTGATCAGTGCATGATCAGCCACGTGATCAGTGCATGATCAGCCGCGTGATCAGTGCATGATCAGCCGCGTGATCAGTGCATGATCAGCCACGTGATCAGTGCATGATCAGTCGCGTGATCAGTGCATGATCAGCCGCGTGATCAGTGCATGATCAGCCACGTGATCAGTGCATGCATCACGTGATCAGTGCATGATCGTGATCAGTGCATGATCAGCCGTGTGATCAGTGCATGATCAGCCACGTGATCAGTGCATGATCAGCCGCGTGATCAGTGCATGATCAGTCGCGTGATCAGTGCATGATCAGCCACGTGATCAGTGCATGATCAGCCGCGTGATCAGTGCATGATCAGCCACGTGATCAGTGCATGATCAGCCACGTGATCAGTGCATGATCAGCCACGTGATCAGTGCATGATCAGCCACGTGATCAGTGCATGATCAGCCGCGTGATCAGTGCATGATCAGCCACGTGATCAGTGCATGATCAGTCCGTGATCAGTGTGCATGATCAGCGCGTGATCAGTGCATGATCAGTCGCGTGATCAGTGCATGATCAGCCCGCGTGATCAGTGCATGATCAGCCGCGTGATCAGTGCATGATCAGCCACGTGATCAGTGCATGATCAGCCCCGTGATCAGTGCATGATCAGCCGCGTGATCAGTGCATGATCAGCCACGTGATCAGTGCATGACAGATCGCGTGATCAGTGCATGATCAGCCCGTGATCAGTGCATGATCATCGTGATCAGTGCATGATCAGTGCGTGATCAGTGCATGATCATCAGCCACGTGATCAGTGCATGATCAGTCACGTGATCAGTGCATGATCAGCATCCGTGTGATCAGTGCATGATCAGCCACGTGATCAGTGCATGATCAGCCACGTGATCAGTGCATGATCAGCCCGCGTGATCAGTGCATGATCAGCCAC
This sequence comes from Bos mutus, assembly GCF_027580195.1. NCBI lineage: Eukaryota > Metazoa > Chordata > Mammalia > Artiodactyla > Bovidae > Bos > Bos mutus. The sequence goes on from NW_027218579.1 coordinate 22,493, forward strand.
GTGATCAGTGCATGATCAGCCACGTGATCAGTGCATGATCAGCCGCGTGATCAGTGCATGATCAGCCCGCGTGATCAGTGCATGATCAGTCGCGTGATCAGTGCATGATCAGCCACGTGATCAGTGCATGATCAGCCGCGTGATCAGTGCATGATCAGCCACGTGATCAGTGCATGATCAGCCACGTGATCAGTGCATGATCAGCCACGTGATCAGTGCATGATCAGCCGCGTGATCAGTGTGCATGATCGCGTGCGTGCGTGATCAGTGCATGATCAGCAGCCGCGTGATCAGTGCATGATCAGCCACGTGATCAGTGCATGATCAGTCGCGTGATCAGTGCATGATTAGCAGCCACGTGATCAGTGCATGATCAGGCGCGTGATCAGTGCATGATCAGTCACGTGATCAGTGTGCATGATCAGCCACGTGATCAGTGCATGATCAGCCACGTGATCAGTGCATGATCAGTCGCGTGATCAGTGCATGATCAGCCACGTGATCAGTGCATGATCAGCCATGTGATCAGTGCATGATGCAGCCGCGTGATCAGTGCATGATCAGCCACGTGATCAGTGCATCATCAGCCACGTGATCAGTGCATGTTCAGCCGCGTGATCAGTGCATGCATGTTCAGTCACGTGATCAGTGCATGATCAGTGCGTGATCAGTGCATGATCAGCCACGTGATCAGTGCATGATCAGCCACGTGATCAGTGCATGATCAGCCGCGTGATCAGTGCATGATCAGCCCGTGATCAGTGCATGATCAGCCGCGTGATCAGTGCATGATCAGCCACGTGATCAGTGCATGATCAGCCGCGTGATCAGTGCATGATCAGCCGCGTGATCAGTGCATGATCAGCCACGTGATCAGTGCATGATCAGCCGCGTGATCAGTGCATGATCAGCCACGTGATCAGTGCATGATCAGCCGCGTGATCAGTGCATGATCAGCCACGTGATCAGTGCATGATCAGCGTGATCGTGATCAGTGCATGATCAGCATGTGATCAGTGCATGATCAGCCGCGTGATCAGTGCATGATCAGCCTGCGTGATCAGTGCATGATCAGCCCGCGTGATCAGTGCATGATCAGCCACGTGATCAGTGCATGATCAGCCATCAGTGTGATCAGTGCATGATCAGCCACGTGATCGTGATCAGTGTGATCAGTCATGATCAGCCGCGTGATCAGTGCATGATCAGCCGCGTGATCAGTGCATGATCAGCCGCGTGATCAGTGCATGATCAGCCACGTGATCAGTGCATGATCAGCCACGTGATCAGTGCATGATCAGCCGCGTGATCAGTGCATGATCAGCCGCGTGATCAGTGCATGATCCCGTGATCGTGATCAGTGCATGATCAGTGCGTGATCAGTGATCAGTGATCAGCCCGTGATCAGTGCATGATCAGTCGCGTGATCAGTGCATGTGCACGTGATCAGTGCATGATCAGCCACGTGATCAGTGCATGATCAGCCGCCGTGATCAGTGCATGATCAGCCACGTGATCAGTGCATGATCATCAGTGATCGTGATCAGTGCATGATCAGTGCGTGATCAGTGCATGATCAGTGCGTGATCAGTGCATGATCAGTGCATGATCAGCCGCGTGATCAGTGCATGATCAGCCGCGTGATCAGTGCATGATCAGCCGCGTGATCAGTGCATGATCAGCCCGTGATCAGTGCATGATCAGCCACGTGATCAGTGCATGATCAGCCGCGTGATCAGTGCATGATCAGCCACGTGATCAGTGCATGATCAGCCCGCGTGATCAGTGCATGATCAGCCGCGTGATCAGTGCATGATCAGCCCGTGATCAGTGCATGATCAGCCACGTGATCAGTGCATGATCAGCCGCGTGATCAGTGCATGATCAGCCACGTGATCAGTGTCAGTGCATCAGCCGCGTGATCAGTGCATGTGATCAGTCCGTGATCAGTGCATGATCAGCTTCGTGATCAGTGCATGATCAGCCCGTGATCGTGATCAGTGTGTGATCAGTGCATGATCAGCCGCGTGATCAGTGCATGATCAGTCGCGTGATCAGTGCATGATCATGATCAGTGCGTGATCAGTGCATGATCAGCCGCGTGATCAGTGATCAGCCCCGTGATCAGTCGCGTGATCAGTGCATGATCAGCCACGTGATCAGTGCATGATCAGCCGCGTGATCAGTGCATGATCAGCCACGTGATCAGTGCATGATCGATCCGTGATCAGTGCATGATCAGTCCGTGATCAGTGCATGATCAGCCCGCGTGATCAGTGCATGATCAGCCGCGTGATCAGTGCATGATCAGCCACGTGATCAGTGCATGATCAGCCGCGTGATCAGTGCATGTGATCAGTGCGTGATCAGTGCATGTCATGATCACGTGATCAGTGCATGATCAGCCACGTGATCAGTGCATGATCAGCCCGTGATCAGTGCATGATCAGCCACGTGATCAGTGCATGATCAGCCGCGTGATCAGTGCATGATCAGTCACGTGATCAGTGATCATGACGTGATCCGCGTGATCAGTGCATGATCAGCCGCGTGATCAGTGCATGATCAGCCACGTGATCAGTGCATGATCAGTCACGTGATCAGTGCATGATCAGCCGCGTGATCAGTGCATGATCAGCCGCGTGATCAGTGCATGATCAGCCGCGTGATCAGTGCATGATCAGCCGCGTGATCAGTGCATGATCAGCCGCGTGATCAGTGCATGATCAGCCCGCGTGATCAGTGCATGATCAGCCACGTGATCAGTGCATGATCAGCCACGTGATCAGTGCATGATCAGCCACGTGATCAGTGCATGATCAGCCCGCGTGATCAGTGCATGATCAGCCGCGTGATCAGTGCATGATCAGCCACGTGATCAGTGCATGATCAGCCACGTGATCAGTGCATGATCAGCCGCGTGATCAGTGCATGATCAGCCACGTGATCAGTGCATGATCAGCCGCGTGATCAGTGCATGATCAGCCACGTGATCAGTGTGCATGATCAGCCACGTGACCAGTGCATGATCAGCCGCGTGATCAGTGCATGATCAGCCACGTGATCAGTGCATGATCAGCCCGTGATCAGTGCATGATCAGCCACGTGATCAGTGCATGATCAGCCACGTGATCAGTGCATGATCAGTCCGCGTGATCAGTGCATGATCAGCCGCGTGATCAGTGCATGATCAGCCGTGATCGTGATCAGTGCATGATCAGTGCATGATCGCGTGATCAGTGCATGATCAGCCGCGTGATCAGTGCATGATCAGCCACGTGATCAGTGCATGATCAGCCCGCGTGATCAGTGCATGATCAGCCGCGTGATCAGTGCATGATCAGCCCGCGTGATCAGTGCATGATCAGCCCGCGTGATCAGTGCATGATCAGTCCACGTGATCAGTGCATGATCAGCCACGTGATCAGTGCATGATCAGCCGCGTGATCAGTGCATGATCAGTGCGTGTGATCGGTGCATGATCAGTCAGCGTGATCAGTGCATGATCAGTCCCGTGATCAGTGCATGATCAGCCACGTGATCAGTGCATGATCAGCCACGTGATCAGTGCATGATCAGCCGCGTGATCAGTGCATGATCAGTCGCGTGATCAGTGCATGATCAGTCATGTGATCAGTGCGATGATCAGTGCGTGATCAGTGCGTGATCAGCGTGTGCATGATCAGCCGCGTGATCAGTGCATGATCAGCCACGTGATCAGTGCATGATCAGCCACGTGATCAGTGCATGATCAGCCGCGTGATCAGTGCATGATCAGCCCGTGATCAGTGCATGATCAGCCGCGTGATCAGTGCATGATCAGCCACGTGATCAGTGCATGATCAGCCCGTGATCAGTGCATGATCAGCCACGTGATCAGTGCATGATCATCAGCCGTGATCAGTGCATGATCAGCCGCGTGATCAGTGCATGATCAGCCGCGTGATCAGTGCATGATCAGCCACGTGATCAGTGCATGATCATCACGTGATCAGTGCATGATCAGTCGCGTGTCAGTGCATGATCAGCCACGTGATCAGTGCATGATCAGCCCGTGATCAGTGCATGATCAGCCGCGTGATCAGTGCATGATCAGCCACGTGATCAGTGCATGATCAGCCACGTGATCAGTGCATGATCAGCCGCGTGATCAGTGCATGATCAGCCACGTGATCAGTGCATGATCAGTCGCGTGATCAGTGTCAGTGATGTGCATCAGCATCGTGATCAGTGCATGATCAGTCCCGTGTGATCAGTGCATGCGTGATCAGTGATCATGATCAGCCCGTGATCAGTGCATGATCAGCCGCGTGATCAGTGCATGATCAGCCCGCGTGATCAGTGCATGATCAGCCACGTGATCAGTGCATGATCAGCCACGTGATCAGTGCATGATCAGCCCGCGTGATCAGTGTGCATGACGTGATCAGTGCATGATCAGCCACGTGATCAGTGCATGATCAGCCACGTGATCAGTGCATGATCAGCCACGTGATCAGTGCATGATCAGTCGCGTGATCAGTGCATGATCAGCCGTGATCAGTGCATGATCAGCCACGTGATCAGTGCATGATCAGCCACGTGATCAGTGCATGATCAGTCGCGTGATCAGTGCATGATCAGCCGCGTGATCAGTGCATGATCAGCCGTGATCAGTGCATGATCAGCCACGTGATCAGTGCATGATCAGCCCGCGTGATCAGTGCATGATCAGCCACGTGATCAGTGCATGATCAGCCGCGTGATCAGTGCATGCATGATCAGCGTGATCAGTGCATGATCAGTCAGCGTGATCAGTGCATGATCAGCCACGTGATCAGTGCATGATCAGCCGCGTGATCAGTGCATGATCAGCCGCGTGATCAGTGCATGATCAGCCCGTGATCAGTGCATGATCAGCCCGTGATCAGTGCATGATCAGCCGCGTGATCAGTGCATGATCAGTGCGTGATCAGTGCATGATCAGCCACGTGATCAGTGCATGATCAGCCACGTGATCAGTGCATGATCAGCCGCGTGATCAGTGCATGTGATCAGTCGCGTGATCGGTGCATGATCAGTGCGTGATCAGTGCATGATGCCGTGATCAGTGCATGATCAGCCGCGTGATCAGTGCATGATCAGCCGCGTGATCGTGTGCATGATCAGCCGCGTGATCAGTGCATGATCAGCCACGTGATCAGTGCATGATCAGGCGTGCGTGAGTCAGTGATGATCAGTCACGTGATCAGTGCATGATCAGCCGCGTGATCAGTGCATGCATGATCGCGTGATCAGTGCGTGATCAGTGCATGATCAGTGCATGTGATCAGTGATCAGTGCATCAGTGATCATCAGTGCGTGATCAGTGCATGATCAGCCGCGTGATCAGTGCATGATCAGTCGCGTGATCAGTGCATGATCAGCCGTGATCAGTGCATGATCAGCCCGTGATCAGTGCATGATCAGCCACGTGATCAGTGCATGATCAGCCACGTGATCAGTGCATGATCAGCCGCGTGATCAGTGCATGATCGTGATCGTGATCATGTGCGCGTGATCAGTGCATGATCAGCCGTGATCAGTGCATGATCAGCCGCGTGATCAGTGCATGATCAGTCGCGTGATCAGTGCATGATCAGCGCGTGATCAGTGCATGATCAGCCACGTGATCAGTGCATGATCAGCCAGCGTGATCAGTGCATGATCAGCCACGTGATCAGTGCATGATGATCAGCCGTGCGTGTCATGTGCGTGATCAGTGCATGATCCATCCGTGATCAGTGCATGATCAGCCGCGTGATCAGTGCATGATCAGCCGCGTGATCAGTGCATGATCAGCCGCGTGATCAGTGCATGATCAGCCGCGTGATCAGTGCATGATCAGGCGTGCGTGATCAGTGCATGCGCATGATCAGTGCGTGATCAGTGATCAGTGCAGTGATCGTGATCAGTGCATGATCAGCCGCGTGATCAGTGCATGATCAGCCCGCGTGATCAGTGCATGATCAGCCACGTGATCAGTGCATGATCAGCCGCGTGATCAGTGCATGATCAGCCACGTGATCAGTGCATGATCAGTCGCGTGATCAGTGCATGATCAGCCGCGTGATCAGTGCATGATCAGCCCGTGATCAGTGCATGATCAGCCACGTGATCAGTGCATGATCAGCCGTGATCAGTGCATGATCAGCTTCGTGATCAGTGCATGATCAGCCGCGTGATCAGTGCATGATCAGCCACGTGATCAGTGCATGATCCAGCCGCGTGATCAGTGCATGATCAGCCCGCGTGATCAGTGCATGATCAGCCGTGATCAGTGCATGATCAGTCGCGTGATCAGTGCATGATCAGCCACGTGATCAGTGCATGATCAGCCACGTGATCAGTGCATGATCAGTCACGTGATCAGTGCATGATCAGCCGCGTGATCAGTGCATGATCAGCCACGTGATCAGTGCATGATCAGCCGTGATCAGTGCATGATCAGTCGCGTGATCAGTGTGCGTGATCAGTGCATGTCAGCCACGTGATCAGTGCATGATCAGCCGCGTGATCAGTGCATGATCAGCCGCGTGATCAGTGTGCATGATCAGTCACGTGATCAGTGCATGATCAGCCACGTGATCAGTGCATGATCAGCCGCGTGATCAGTGCATGATCAGCCCGTGATCAGTGCATGATCAGCCACGTGATCAGTGCATGATCAGCCACGTGATCAGTGCATGATCAGCCACGTGATCAGTGCATGATCAGCCCCGTGATCAGTGCATGATCAGCCACGTGATCAGTGTGCATGATCAGCCACGTCGTGATCAGTGCATGATCAGCGCGTGTGATCAGTGCATGATCAGCCGCGTGATCAGTGCATGATCAGTGATCAGTGCGTGATCAGTGCATGATCAGCCGCGTGATCAGTGCATGATCAGTCACGTGATCAGTGCATGATCAGCCACGTGATCAGTGCATGATCAGCCGCGTGATCAGTGCATGATCAGCCGCGTGATCAGTGCATGATCAGTCACGTGATCAGTGCATGATCAGCCGCGTGATCAGTGCATGATCAGTCGCGTGATCAGTGCATGATCAGCCCGCGTGATCAGTGCATGATCAGCCACGTGATCAGTGCATGATCAGTCACGTGATCAGTGCATGATCAGCCGCGTGATCAGTGCATGATCAGCCACGTGATCAGTGCATGATCAGCCGCGTGATCAGTGCATGATCAGCCACGTGATCAGTGCATGATCATCAGTGCGTGATCAGTGCATGATCAGCCATGATGTGATCGTGTGCATGATCAGTCACGTGTGCAGTGCATGAGTCAGCCACGTGATCAGTGCATGATCAGCCACGTGATCAGTGCATGATCAGCCACGTGATCAGTGCATGATCAGTCACGTGATCAGTGCATGATCAGTGCACGTGATCGTGATCAGTGCATGATCAGCCGCGTGATCAGTGCATGATCAGCCACGTGATCAGTGCATGATCAGTCGCGTGATCAGTGCATGATCAGCCACGTGATCAGTGCATGATCAGCCACGTGATCAGTGCATGATCAGTCCGCGTGATCAGTGCATGATCAGCCACGTGATCAGTGCATGATCAGCCACGTGATCAGTGCATGATCAGTCCGCGTGATCAGTGCATGATCAGCCACGTGATCAGTGCATGATCGTGATCAGCCGCGTGATCAGTGCATGATCAGGCACGTGATCAGTGCATGATCAGCCACGTGATCAGTGTGCATGATCAGCCGCGTGATCAGTGCATGATCAGCCGCGTGATCAGTGCATGATCAGCCACGTGATCAGTGCATGATCAGCCACGTGATCAGTGCATGATCAGTGGTGATCAGTGCATGATCAGTGCGTGATCAGTGCATGTCAGCCGCGTGATCAGTGCATGATCAGCCGCGTGATCAGTGCATGATCAGCCACGTGATCAGTGCATGATCAGCCACGTGATCAGTGCATGATCAGCCCGCGTGATCAGTGCATGATCAGTCGCGTGATCAGTGCATGATCAGCCACGTGATCAGTGCATGATCAGTGCACGTGATCAGTGCATGATCATCCCGCGTGATCAGTGCATGATCAGCCACGTGATCAGTGCATGATCAGCGCGTGATCAGTGTGCATGATCAGCCGCGTGATCAGTGCATGATCATCAGTGCACGTGATCAGTGCATGATCAGCCGCGTGATCAGTGCATGATCAGTCCGCGTGATCAGTGCATGATCAGTCACGTGATCAGTGCATGATCAGCCGTGATCGTGATGATCAGTGCGTGATCAGTGCATGTGCCCGCGTGATCAGTGCATGATCATCGTGATCAGTGCATGATCAGCCACGTGATCAGTGCATGATCAGCCACGTGATCAGTGCATGATCAGCCGCGTGATCAGTGCATGATCCGTGATCGTGATCAGTGCATGATCAGCCGCGTGATCAGTGCATGATCAGCCACGTGATCAGTGCATGATCAGCCACGTGATCAGTGCATGATCAGTCGTGATCCCGTGATCAGTGCGTGCAGTCAGTCTGATGCGTGATCAGTGCATGATCAGGCCGTGATCAGTGCATGATCGATCACGTGATCAGTGCATGAGCAGTCTCGTGATCAGTGTATGATCAGCTTCGTGATCAGTGCATGGTCAGCCACGTGATCAGTGCATGATCAGCCACGTGATCAGTGCATGATCAGCCATGTGATCAGTGCATGCACAGTCACGTGACCAGTGTATGATCAGCTACGTGATCGGTGCATGATCAGCCACGTGATCAGTGCATGATCAGGCGCGTGATGAGTGCATGATCAGTCGCGTGATAAGTGCATGATCAGGCGTGATCAGTTCATGATCAGGCATGTGATGATCAGCCGCG
>NW_027218580.1:0-12404 GCF_027580195.1 Bos mutus
GCGCGTGATCAGTGCATGATCAGTCACGTGATCAGTGCATGATCAGCCCGTGATCAGTGCATGATCAGCCGCGTGATCAGTGCATGATCAGCCACGTGATCAGTGCATGATCAGCGCGTGATCAGTGCATGATCAGCCGCGTGATCAGTGCATGATCAGTCGCGTGATCGGTGCATGATCAGCCGCGTGATCAGTGCATGATCAGCCACGTGATCAGTGCATGATCAGCCACGTGATCAGTGCATGATCAGCGTGCGTGATCAGTGCATGATCAGTGCGTGATCAGTGCATGATCAGGCGCGTGATCAGTGCATGATCCACCGTGATCAGTGCATGATCAGCCACGTGATCAGTGCATGATCAGCCCGTGATCAGTGCATGATCAGCAGCGTGATCAGTGCGTGATCAGTGCATGATCAGCCCGTGATCAGTGCATGATCAGCCTGCGTGATCAGTGCATGATCAGCCGCGTGATCAGTGCATGATCAGGTGCGTGATCAGTGCATGATGCACGTGATCAGTGCATGATCAGCCACGTGATCAGTGCATGATCAGCCACGTGATCAGTGCATGATCAGTCGCGTGATCAGTGCATGATCAGCCGCGTGATCAGTGCATGATCAGCCACGTGATCAGTGCATGATCAGCCACGTGATCAGTGCATGATCAGCCGCGTGATCAGTGCATGATCAGCCACGTGATCAGTGCATGATCAGCCACGTGATCAGTGCATGATCAGCCCGTGATCAGTGCATGATCAGCCTGCGTGATCAGTGCATGATCAGCCACGTGATCAGTGCATGATCAGTGTGATGAGTCAGTCAGCCGTGATCAGTGCATGATCAGTGCGTGATGAGTCAGGTTCAGTCATCGTGATCATGTGATCAGTGCATGATCAGCCGTGTGATCAGTGCATGATCAGCCACGTGATCAGTGCATGATCAGCCACGTGATCAGTGCATGATCAGTCCGTGATCAGTGCATGATCAGCCACGTGATCAGTGCATGATCAGCCACGTGATCAGTGCATGATCAGCCACGTGATCAGTGCATGATCAGCCGCGTGATCAGTGCATGATCAGCCGCGTGATCAGTGCATGATCAGTCACGTGATCAGTGCATGATCAGCCACGTGATCAGTGCATGATCAGCCGCGTGATCAGTGCATGATCAGCCACGTGATCAGTGCATGATCAGCCACGTGATCAGTGCATGATCAGCCACGTGATCGTGTGCATGATCAGCCACGTGATCAGTGCATGATCAGTCGCGTGATCAGTGCATGATCAGCCGCGTGATCAGTGCATGATCAGTCACGTGATCAGTGCATGATCAGCCTGCGTGATCAGTGCATGATCAGCCACGTGATCAGTGCATGATCAGCCCGTGATCAGTGCATGATCAGCCCGTGTGATCAGTGCATGATCAGCCGCGTGATCAGTGCATGATCAGATCCGCGTGATCAGTGCATGATCAGTGCGTGATCAGTGCATGATCAGCCGTGATCAGTGCATGATCAGCCGCGTGATCAGTGCATGATCAGTGCATGATCAGTCACGTGATCAGTGCATGATCAGCCGCGTGATCAGTGCATGATCAGTCCGCGTGATCAGTGCATGATCAGCCACGTGATCAGTGCATGATCAGCCGCGTGATCAGTGCATGATCAGCCGCGTGATCAGTGCATGATCAGCCACGTGATCAGTGCATGATCAGCCGTGATCAGTGCATGATGATCAGTCGCGTGATCAGTGCATGATCAGCCACGTGATCAGTGCATGATCAGCCACGTGATCAGTGCATGATCAGCCGCGTGATCAGTGCATGATCAGCCGCGTGATCAGTGCATGATCAGCCACGTGATCAGTGCATGATCAGCCACGTGATCAGTGCATGATCAGCCACGTGATCAGTGCATGATCAGCCGCGTGATCAGTGCATGATCAGGCACGTCAGTCCGCGTGATCAGTGCATGATCAGCCGCGTGATCAGTGCATGATCAGCCGTGATCAGTGCATGATGCCACGTGATCAGTGCATGTGATCGTGATCAGTGCATGATCAGCCGCGTGATCAGTGCATGATCAGCCACGTGATCAGTGCATGATCAGCCACGTGATCAGTGCATGATCAGCCACGTGATCAGTGCATGATCAGCCGCGTGATCAGTGCATGATCAGGCCGCGTGATCAGTGCATGATCAGCCACGTGATCAGTGCATGATCAGCCGCGTGATCAGTGCATGATCAGCCCGTGATCGTGATGATCAGTGATCAGTGCATGATCAGTCGCGTGATCAGTGCATGATCAGCCGCGTGATCAGTGCATGATCAGCCCGCGTGATCAGTGCATGATCAGCCCGTGATCAGTGCATGATCAGCCGCGTGATCAGTGCATGATCAGCCGCGTGATCAGTGCATGATCAGCCACGTGATCAGTGCATGATCAGCCACGTGATCAGTGCATGATCAGCCGCGTGATCAGTGCATGATCAGCCGCGTGATCAGTGCATGATCAGTCGCGTGATCAGTGCATGATCAGCCACGTGATCAGTGCATGATCAGCCGCGTGATCAGTGCATGATCAGATCAGCCCGCGTGATCAGTGCATGATCAGTCACGTGATCAGTGCATGATCAGCCACGTGATCAGTGCATGATCAGCCACGTGATCAGTGCATGATCAGCCACGTGATCAGTGCATGATCAGCCCGCGTGATCAGTGCATGATCAGCCACGTGATCAGTGCATGATCAGTCACGTGATCAGTGCATGATCAGCCCGTGATCAGTGCATGATCAGATCGCGTGATCAGTGCATGATCAGTCGCGTGATCAGTGCATGATCAGCCACGTGATCAGTGCATGATCAGTGCGTGATCAGTGCATGATCAGCCACGTGATCAGTGCATGATCAGTCGCGTGATCAGTGCATGATCATGATCAGTGATCGTGATCAGTGCATGATCAGCGCGTGATCAGTGCATGATCAGCCGCGTGATCAGTGCATGATGATCAGCCCGTGATCAGTGCATGATCAGCCGCGTGATCAGTGCATGATCAGCCACGTGATCAGTGCATGATCAGCCGCGTGATCAGTGCATGATCAGCCACGTGATCGTGATCAGCCACGTGATCAGTGCATGATCATCCGCGTGATCAGTGCATGATCAGCCACGTGATCAGTGCATGATCAGCCGCGTGATCAGTGCATGATCAGCCCGCGTGATCAGTGTGCATGATCAGCCCGTGATCAGTGCATGATCAGCCACGTGATCAGTGCATGATCAGCCGCGTGATCAGTGCATGATCAGCCACGTGATCAGTGCATGATCAGCGCGTGATCAGTGCATGATCATCGTGCGTGATCAGTGCATGATCAGCCGCGTGATCAGTGCATGATCAGCCGCGTGATCAGTGCATGATCAGTCAGCGTGCGTGATGAGTGTGATGATCAGTGCATGATCAGCCGCGTGATCAGTGCATGATCAGCCATGCGTGATCAGTGCATGATCAGTCGCGTGATCAGTGCATGATCAGCCACGTGATCAGTGCATGATCAGCCACGTGATCAGTGCATGATCAGTCCGCGTGATCAGTGCATGATCAGTCACGTGATCAGTGCATGATCAGCCGCGTGATCAGTGCATGATCAGTGCGTGATCAGTGCATGATCAGCCACGTGATCAGTGCATGATCAGCCACGTGATCAGTGCATGATCAGCCGCGTGATCAGTGCATGATCAGCCGCGTGATCAGTGCATGATCAGCCACGTGATCAGTGCATGATCAGCCCGTGATCAGTGCATGCATCAGCCACGTGATCAGTGCATGATCAGCCGCGTGATCAGTGCATGATCAGCCACGTGATCAGTGCATGATCAGTCCGCGTGATCAGTGCATGATCAGTCGCGTGATCAGTGCATGATCAGTGCATGCGTGATCGTGAGTGCATGATCAGCCCGTGTGATCAGTGCATGATCAGCCACGTGATCAGTGCATGATCAGCCGCGTGATCAGTGTGTGCATGATCAGCCCGTGATCAGTGCATGATCAGCCGCGTGATCAGTGCATGATCAGCCATCAGCGTGATCAGTGCATGATCAGCCGCGTGATCAGTGCATGATCAGCCGCGTGATCAGTGCATGATCAGCCCCGTGATCAGTGCATGATCAGCCGCGTGATCAGTGCATGATCAGCCGCGTGATCAGTGCATGATCAGGCGTGATCAGTGCATGATGCGTGATCAGTGCGCGTGATCGCGTGATCAGTGATGATGTCAGCGTGATCAGTGCATGATCAGCCCGCGTGATCAGTGCATGATCAGTGCGTGATCAGTGCATGATCAGTCGCGTGATCAGTGCATGATCAGCCACGTGATCAGTGCATGATCAGATCCGCGTGATCAGTGCATGATCAGCCACGTGATCAGTGCATGATCAGCCGTGATCAGTGCATGATCAGCCGCGTGATCAGTGCATGATCAGCGCGTGATCAGTGCATGATCAGCCGCGTGATCAGTGCATGATCAGCCGCGTGATCAGTGCATGATGATCAGCCGCGTGATCAGTGCATGATCAGCCACGTGATCAGTGCATGATCAGCCACGTGATCAGTGCATGATCAGCCACGTGATCAGTGCATGATCAGTCACGTGATCAGTGCATGATCATCATCGTGTGATCAGTGCATGATCAGCCGCGTGATCAGTGCATGATCAGTCCACGTGATCAGTGCATGATCAGTCACGTGATCAGTGCATGATCAGCCACGTGATCAGTGCATGATCAGCATCGTGATCAGTGCATGATCAGCCGTGCGTGATCAGTGCATGATCAGCCGCGTGATCAGTGCATGATCAGCCACGTGATCAGTGCATGATCAGCCGCGTGATCAGTGCATGATCAGCCACGTGATCAGTGCATGATCATCAGCCCGTGATCAGTGCATGATCAGCCACGTGATCAGTGCATGATCAGCCACGTGATCAGTGCATGATCAGCCACGTGATCAGTGCATGATCAGCCACGTGATCAGTGCATGATCAGTCCGCGTGATCATGTGCATGATCGTGATCGTGATCAGTGTGCATCAGTGATCAGATCGTGATCGTGATCAGTGCATGATCATGCCGCGTGATCAGTGCATGATCAGTCACGTGATCAGTGCATGATCAGCCACGTGATCAGTGCATGATCAGCCGCGTGATCAGTGCATGATCAGCCCGTGATCAGTGCATGATCAGCCGCGTGATCAGTGCATGATCAGCCACGTGATCAGTGCATGATCAGCCACGTGATCAGTGCATGATCAGCCACGTGATCAGTGCATGATGATCATCGTGATCGTGATCAGTGCATGATCATCATCGTGATCGTGATCATGATCAGTGCGTGATCAGTGCATGATCAGCCACGTGATCAGTGCATGATCAGCCACGTGATCAGTGCATGATCAGCCGCGTGATCAGTGCATGATCAGCCACGTGATCAGTGCATGATCAGCCGCGTGATCAGTGCATGATCAGCGCGTGATCAGTGCATGATCAGATCGCGTGATCAGTGCATGATCAGCCGCGTGATCAGTGCATGATCAGCCGCGTGATCAGTGCATGATCAGATCGCGTGATCAGTGTGCATGCGTGATCGTGCATGATCGTGATCAGTGCATGATCAGTCCGTGATCAGTGCATGATCAGCCACGTGATCAGTGCATGATCAGCCGCGTGATCAGTGTGCATGATCAGCCACGTGATCAGTGCATGATCAGCCGCGTGATCAGTGCATGATCAGTCCGCGTGATCAGTGCATGATCAGCCACGTGATCAGTGCATGATCAGCCACGTGATCAGTGCATGATCAGCCACGTGATCAGTGCATGATCAGCCGCGTGATCAGTGCATGATCAGCCACGTGATCATGATCAGTGCATGATCAGCCGCGTGATCAGTGCATGATCAGGGTCCGCGTGATCAGTGCATGATCAGCCGCGTGATCAGTGCATGTGGCGTTATCAGTGCGCCAATCCAGGCGCGTGATGGTGCATGATGCGGTCACGTGATCGGTGTATGATCAGCCACCGTGATTGGTTCGCGATCAGATCGCGTGATTGGTGCGCATTAGTCGTGTCGATCAGTGTATGATCAGCCAGGTGATCAGTGCAAGATCAGCCGTGATCAGTGCGTGTCAACGTAATCAGTGCGTGATCAGCCACGTGATCAGTGCATATTCAGCCATGGGATCAGTGTATGATCAGTACGTGATCAGTGCATACGTCGCGTGATCAGTGTAATGTCAGCTTCACGTGATCGGTGTATGATCAGCCACGTGATCAGTGCATTGATCTGGCCGTGATAGAAGTGCATGATCAGTCACGTGATCGTTCGTGGTCAGCCTCGGTGCGTCATCGTGTTCGTATGATCAGTCACGTGATCAGTGCATGATCAGTCACGTGATCAGTGCATGATCGGCCCCTGATCAGTGCATGATCAATCGCGTGATCAGTGCATGGTCAGCCGCGGTGTGATCGGTGCATGATGGCTACGTGATCGGCAATATATGTGATCAGTACGCGATCAGCCACGTAATCGGTGCGATCAATACGTGATCATGCATACTCAACCCTTGTCCAGTGCATAATCGAGCGCGTGATCAGTGCATATTCAGCCGCGTGATCAGTGAATGATCTCCCAGGTGATCAGTTCATTTTCAGCCAAGTGATGACTGCATGATCAGTCGCATTGATCAGTGCATAGTCAGCCTTGTGATCAGTCATGCACAGTCACGTGTTCAGTGTATATTCAGCAAGTGATCAGTGCATTTTCAGCCCGTGATCAGTGCATGTTCACTCACGTGATCAGTGCATGATCGGAGCATGTGATCAGTGTGATCAATCACGTGTCAGTGCATGGTCGCCACGTGATCAGTTCATTATCAGACATGTGATCGGTGGCTGTGATCAGCCCGTGATCAGTGCATTGATCGGAGTCATGTGCGGTTTGCATGATCAGCCCGCGTGATCAGTGCATGTTCAGCCATGTGATCGGTGCATAATCAGCCACGTGATTGTGCCAGATCAGCCACGTGATCGGTGCATGATCCAGCCCCGTGACCGGTGCATGATCGGCCGTGATCAGTGCATGATCAGCCCGTGATCAGTGCCGTGACCAGGTGAGCCTGCATGATCATCGCGTGACCAGTGCATGCAGTCGCGTGACCGGTTCATGATAGGCATGTGATCGGTGCATGATCAGCCGCGTGATCAGTGCATGATCAGCCTCGTGATCAGTGCATGATCAGCTTCGTGGCAAGTGCGCATGATCAGCCGCGTGATCGGTGCATGATCAGAAGCATGTGATCAGTGCATGATCAGTTCGTGATCAGTGTATGATCAGCCACGTGATCAGTGACCAATCAGTGGTGATCCCCTTCGAGAGTCAGTGCATCATCAGCCGCCGTAACCAGTGCATGTGCGCCTCCGTGATCAGTGCATGATCAGTCTCGTGATCAGTGCATGATCAGCTTCGTGATCGTGCATGATCTCCCAGGTGATCATTGCATTTTTTCAGCCACGTGATCATTGCATTTTCGTCGCGTGATCAGTGCATGATCAACCACGTGATCAGAAAGTGCCGCATTTCAGCCGCGTGATCGTGCATGATCAGCCTCGTGATCATTGCATTTTTAGCCACGTGATCAGTGCATGCACAGTCACGTGATCAGTGCATGCTCAGTTACATGATCAGTGCTTTATAGCCACGTGATCAGTTCTTGATTAGGACATGATCACCATCATTGAGACACGAGATCACTGCATGATAAGTCACGTGATCAGTTCATGATCAGCCATGTGATTAGTGCATGATCAGCCTCATGATAAATGCATGATCATCCATGTGATTATTGCATGCACAATCAAGTGATCAGTGCATGATAGCCACGCAGATCTGTGCGCAATCAGTGTATGATCAGCCGTAATCAGGTCATGATAGCCAGGTGAGCCAGCACATGATTAACCAGTGCATGATCAGTCAGGTGATCGCGTGAATAATCAGTCTATAATCAATACATGACAAGCCACGTGATGGGTGCATGGTCAGCAACCGTGATCAAACATAATCAGCCACGTAATCAATGCATGATCAGCCACGTGTTCAGTGCATGCCACTCACGCGATGTGTATGATCAGGCATGATCAGTGCATGATCGCCACGGATCAGTGCATGTGCAGTCTTTCGGTGATCAGTGAATGATCAGCGATCAGTGCATGATCAGCCACGCGATCGGGGTGCATTCACAGTCACGTGATCAGTTTATGATCAGTCGACGCATCAGTGCATGATCAGCCACGCGTGATCAGTGCATGATCAGTCACGCGATCAGGGGGTGCCAGATCAGCCACGATTTCAGTGCATGCACAGTCACCTGATCAATGTATGATCAGCCACGTGATTGTGCGCGGCGATCAGCCGCGTGATCAGTGCATGATCAGCCGCGTGATCAGTGCATGATCAGGCGCGTGATCAGTGCATGATCAGCCGCGTGATCAGTGCATGATCAGGCGCGTGATCAGTGCATGATCAGCCGCGTGATCAGTGCATGATCAGTCGCGTGATCAGTGCATGATCAGTCCGCGTGATCAGTGCATGATCAGCCGCGTGATCAGTGCATGATCAGCCACGTGATCAGTGCATGATCAGCCACGTGTGATCAGTGCATGATCAGCCGCGTGATCAGTGCATGATCAGCCACGTGATCAGTGCATGATCAGCCCGTGATCAGTGCATGATCAGCCACGTGATCAGTGCATGATCAGTGCGTGATCAGTGCGTGCATGATCAGCCGTGATCAGTGCATGATCAGCCCGTGATCAGTGCATGATCAGTCACGTGATCGTGATCAGTGCATGATCAGCCCGCGTGATCAGTGCATGATCAGCCACGTGATCAGTGCATGATCAGCCACGTGTGTATGATCAGTCACGTGATCAGTGCATGATGAGCCATGGATGGTTGTATTTTTCAGCAATGTGATCAGTGCATGATACACTTCCGGGATCAGTACGATCAGCCACCGTAATCAGTGCATGATGCAGTCATGGATGAGTGTATGATCAGTCATGTGATCAGTGTATGATCAACCATGTGATCAGTACGTTCGCCAAGGAAGAGTGCAGATCAGTGTATTGATCATGTCATGCACAGTCAGTGTGGGCGATGATTGCCACGCGATCAGTGCATGATCAGTCACATGATCTTCGTGGCGGGTCAGCCACTTGACTACGTGCATGATGAGCCACGTGACCCTGCATGATCAGCAAGGGGTGGATTGCGCATGATGAGCCGCGATAACAGGGCACCAGCCACGATCCGTGCATGTGCAGCCACGTAATCAGTGCATGTGCAGTCAGCATGTTATCAGTGTATGATCAAACTGGCGATCAGTGCATGATCGCCACTATATCAGTGCATGATCAGCCGCGTGATCAGTGCATGATCAGCCGCGTGATCAGTGCATGATCAGCCACGTGATCAGTGCATGATCAGCCGCGTGATCAGTCATGTGCATGATCAGTCGCGTGATCAGTGCATGATCAGCCGCGTGATCAGTGCATGATCAGCCGCGTGATCAGTGCATGATCAGCCCGCGTGATCAGTGCATGATCAGTTCGTGATCAGTGCATGATCAGCCGTGTGTGTGTGCATGCATGATCAGCCGCGTGATCAGTGCATGATCAGCCGCGTGATCAGTGTGCATGATCAGCCACGTGATCAGTGCATGATCAGCCACGTGATCAGTGCATGATCAGCCGCGTGATCAGTGCATGATCAGTCGCGTGATCAGTGCATGATCATCGCGTGATCGTGATCAGTGCATGATCAGCCGCGTGATCAGTGCATGATCGTGATCAGTGTGTGATGATCAGTGTGTGATCAGTGCATGATCAGCAGCGTGATCAGTGCATGATCAGTCACGATCAGTGAATGATCAGTCATGTGATTGTGTGTATGATCAGCCACGTGATCAGTGCATGATGAGTCACGTTGATATGTATGATCAGGCACACCACCATGATCAGGCATGTGACGTGATCAGTCATGATCAGCCACGTGATCAGTGCATGATCAGCCACGGATCAGTGCATGGCCAGTCACGACCAGTATATGATCAGCTGGGATCACTGCATGATCAGCCACGCGATCAGTGCATGATCAGCACGTGATGAGTGCATGATCAGAAACGGATCATTGCATGATCAGGCACTTGATCGCTCCATGATCAGGTACGTATCTGTGCATATTCAGTCACATGATCAGTGCATGATCAGCCACGTGATCAGTATGAATGGTAGTCAGGTGATGACCGCATGATTAGTCACGGATCAGTGCATGATGAGCCTTGGATCTGTGCATGCACTTATGTGATCAGTGTATGATAGCTTCGTGATCAGTGCATGATGAGCCACGTGATTGGCTGTGCATGTGTCATCCACTAGATCAGTGTATAATCAGTCACGCGGATCAGTGCATGATCAGCCACGAAATCAGTGCATGATTCTGACGTGATCAGTGCATGATCAGCCACGTGATCAGTGCACATCTCCGCCACGTGATCATTGCATTTTCAGCCACGTGATCAGTGCATGATCAGCCACAAGCGAAGAGTACAAGATCAGCTAAACCAGTGCATGCACAGTCACGCATTTCGTGTATGATCAGCTCGTGATCAGGTATGCGTTAGCCACGTGATCAGCATGTGCAGTTCGGTGATTAGTATGATCAGGCATGTGATCAGTGCACGATCAGCCACATGATCATTGCATTTTCAGCCACGTGATCAGTGCATGCACAGTCACCTGATCAATGTATGATCATCCACGTGATCAGTGCATACACAGTCACGTGTTCAGTGTATATTCAGCATCGTGATCAGTGCATGATGAGCCACGTGATCACTGCATGTTCATCCACGTGATCAGTGCATGCACAGTCACGTGATCAGTGTATGATCAGTAACGTGATCAGTGCATGATCAGCCACATGATCAGTGCATGATCAGCCACGTGATCAGTGCATGCAAAGTCATGTGATCAGTGTGCATGATCAGCTGTGTGATCAGTGCATGATCAGCCACGTGATCAGTGCATGATCAGCCGCGTGATCAGTGCATGATCAGTCCGCGTGATCAGTGCATGATCAGCCGCGTGATCAGTGCATGATCAGCCACGTGATCAGTGCATGATCAGCCGCGTGATCAGTGCATGTGATCAGTCGCGTGATCAGTGCATGATCAGCCGCGTGATCAGTGCATGATCAGCCACGTGATCAGTGCATGATCAGCCACGTGATCAGTGTGATCAGTCACGTGATCAGTGCATGATCAGTCAGTGCGTGATCAGTGCATGATCAGCCACGTGATCAGTGCATGATCAGCCACGTGATCAGTGCATGATCAGCCACGTGATCAGTGCGTGATCAGTGCGTGATCAGTGCATGACGTGCGTGATCAGTGCATGATCAGTCACGTGATCAGTGCATGATCAGCCGCGTGATCAGTGCATGATCAGTCATCGTGATCAGTGCATGATCAGTCACGTGATCAGTGCATGCATGATGCCGCGTGATCAGTGCATGCATGATCAGTCACGTGATCAGTGCATGATCAGCCACGTGATCAGTGCATGATCAGCGCGTGATCAGTGCATGATCAGATCGTGATCAGTGCATGATCAGCGTGATCAGTGCATGATCAGTGATCATGATCAGCCGCGTGATCAGTGCATGATCAGCCACGTGATCAGTGTGCATGATCAGCCGCGTGATCAGTGCATGATCAGCCGCGTGATCAGTGCATGATCAGCCGCGTGATCAGTGCATGATCAGCCACGTGATCAGTGCATGATCAGCCCGCGTGATCAGTGCATGATCAGCCGCGTGATCAGTGCATGATCAGCCCGTGATCAGTGCATGATCAGCCACGTGATCAGTGCATGATCAGCCGCGTGATCAGTGCATGATCAGCCACGTGATCAGTGCATGATCAGCCGCGTGATCAGTGCATGATCAGCCGCGTGATCAGTGCATGATCAGCCGCGTGATCAGTGCATGATCAGCCGCGTGATCAGTGCATGATCAGCCGCGTGATCAGTGCATGATCAGCCGCGTGATCAGTGTGCATGATCAGTCACGTGATCGGTGTGATGATCAGTGCATGATCAGTCAGCGTGATCAGTGCATGATCAGCCGTGTGATCAGTGCATGATCAGCCCGTGATCAGTGCATGATCAGCCGCGTGATCAGTGCATGATCAGTGCGTGATCAGTGCATGATCAGATCGCGTGATCAGTGCATGATCATCCGCGTGATCAGTGCATGATCAGCCGCGTGATCAGTGCATGATCAGGCGCGTG